>NC_046212.1:2444398-2671898 GCF_011004875.1 Balearica regulorum gibbericeps
TGGTTGCAATCGTGGTTTTGGGAGGGATTGGGGGGATTGGGGGGGGGGGGGTTTGGAGGGGAGGGGTTCGTTACCAAATAAACGAGTCGGGGGGGGGGGCGGGATTTAATTGCATTCCTGGTGACGTTGCCCACGGGGCTCGCGGCCTCGCCTGTCTCTCTTTAATGTCTGTACCTGTAATAAAGTTGCCACGGTGAGAATCTGCTCTGCTAGATCTGTGCCGACTGGGGGGGGCCGAGCCCCGGGGAGGGGGCCTCGCGGGGTGCCCTCTTGCTTGGGGGGGGCTCGCTGCCACCCAGATCGGGGTGCCCCCCCCCTCTTTAAATTGCAGGGAGGGAGAAGCTTTGAGCCGCGGGGGTGGCAGCTCGGCACGGGTTGGGGGGTGCTGGTGTTGTCCCTGCTTGCTCGGGGACCCCCCCTGCATCGTGTGTGTCCCCCCCCTCTTCCCTCTGTGCTCCCCAAGGGCTCCCTGGTTGGGGGTACAGCCCCCCCCCCCCCCTTGCTCTCTGCCTTCCTTGCAGGAATCGCCTGATTCCTGCCTGCACCCTGGGGTGCCCGGGGCACCTCGGGGTCCCCCTTCCCCTGGGTGTCCCCACCCCAAAGCTTTGTGTCCGTGTCCCCCCCCCCTTGCTTGGAGCAGAGCCCACTGCCCCGCTCGCTCTGGATCCGTCCCTCCCCGGGGGGAGCCCTCTGGCTCCATTCTTTGGGGGGGGGGGGCAGCAGATTGCACCCTCTCCTTGCCGCGTTTTCCCTGCCGCTTACGCACAGAGCAAACCCTCTGCACCCCCAAAAAAACCTCCAAACCTCCTCCCATCCCTCTCCAGGGCCACCCCCACGGGGAAAAGCCCTTCCTCCCCTGTCCCCCTCCCTCCTCCTCCTCCTTCCCCCCCCCCCGGGGGTCCCCTCTGACGCCCTTTTCTTCGTTGCAGGCTCTCCTCGGAGACCGGGGGCATGGGAAGCAGCTAGGGGCCCCGCTGCAGGACCCTCGGCCTCACCTCACCATCCATCTGTGTAGTCCCTTAGCAGCCAGCACCCAGGTTTTAACTAGTTTGTACATTTTTTCGGTTCCTCCATCCTCTCCGCCGCCACTCATGAGGTTTATTTTGGTTTTTTCTTTTGTTTTTGTTGTTTTTTTTTTGTTTCCTTTTTTTTTTTTTGAATTACAGCATTTTAATTACTTTCTCCGTTCAGCTGTTAAACCGCTGAGCGCCAGATCTTAGTTTTATAAAGCTTTTTCTCTCCTTCCTGCCCTCCCTCACCTCCAAACCTCCCCCCCTCTCCTTTTTCTCCCCTTTTTTCGGCTCATGAGTTTCTGTTTTGTCATGAAATGTAAGAGTGGAAGAGAAACATTTCAGTTTAGTTCTGTAATGTCAGGAAATTTTTCAAAAAAAAAATAATTAATAAAAAGATGGACTGGAGCTTTTCCTTGTGAATAGAAACTGGAGGATATTTTGGTTAATGGATCTGCCTGTCTCCGTCTTTATTTGAACACCTCCCCACCCCTTTCCCAGTGCTCCCAGTATGGCCCAGTTTGGGCTTTGGCTTCCCTCTGGGGGTGGATAAATCACTGCTTGGGAGGGGGGGGGGGAGTGTGTCTTTGGTCCCCCAGCTGCGTTTCGGGGGCAGTTTCTCTGTCTCTCCCAGTCTCCTACAAACTGGTCTTTAATGGAAACCAGTATCCCAGCTTTTCCTCTGTCCCACCCCAAAATGCTTCACAGGGGTGAGAGCAATTCCTGGCCCCCCCCCCCCCCCCTCCACCCCAGGATCCAGCACCAGTGCTCCCAGTTCCACCAGTAAAGAAGCACATACATACCCCACCCCCCAATTATCCCTGGGGAGACAGATCTCTGGGGTGGGGGCTATTATAGTAGGGCCTACATAAACACAAGAGGGAGATGGACATGCTCCACCCCTTGTTTCCCCCCACAAAAAATGTGTCGTCCCCCCCCCCCAGGCCCAGAGACAGCACGGAGCTTTCTGTAGAGATCGATAGATATTTATATAAATATTTGGGGCTGTACAAGTGGGGGGGGGGTGTGTGGTGGGGTGGGGGTGGGAGGGGGGGGACACAGGTCACAGGCCGGGGGGGGGCCGTGGGCCGGGGGGGCCCCTCGCCGCTGCCTGAGTGGTCGAGCTCTGCGCTGTCGCAGTCCGAGTCCTCGGAGACCTGGGGGGGGGGGACACACACATATAAAGGGGGGGTTAAACATCCTGAGGACCCCCCCCCACTGTGATAACTGGTCCTGGGGACCCCCCTCCCCATGGTGCACACACCCCCACCCAAGCTGTTGCACCCCAGGGGGCTTGTGAGACCCCCCCCCCATGGCACCCAGTGCTGAGGGGACCCTCTGCACATGGCACTTGGTCCTGGGGGGGCCCTGGACCCCTGTCCTATCGCAAGACCCCCCCCCCCCAACGTGGTACCTGAATCTGGGGGGGGCTCATAGGACCCCCCCTCCCCATGGGACCTGATTGGGGGTGGGGGGGGCTCAAGAGGAACCCCTTCCCCTCACTGGGACCTGGGGCACCCCCTTCCCCATTTTGTCCATCCTGGGAGGGCTTTGGGACCCCCTCCCCGTGGTACCTGATCTTGGCCCCACCCCCCCGTCATGGGTACCTGTTCTTGGGGGGCTCTGGGCACCCTGGAGGACCCCTCACCAAGGGTGCTTGTTCCTGATGATGCTTATCTTGAGAGCCCATGGCACCAAGTCCTGGGGGGCCCTGGGGGACCCCCTCCCCTATAGCACCTGGGTTTGGGGAGCCATGCAGCCCCCCACTCCTCAAGGGGGACTGCCCCCATCACCATGGTAACCATCCCCAGGGGACCCCTTTCCCTCTGCTGCCCCATCTGCAGCCCTGGGGACCCCCTGGACATGGTGTCCAGTCCTGGGGGGCTTTGGGGACACCCCCCCTCCCCATGACAGTTGGTCTCTGGGGAACCCTGAGAGCTCCTCCCTATGGGCTCCAGCCTTGGGGGGGCTCAGGGGACACCCGCCCTCCCTTTGCTACCTGTCCTGCGGAGCCCATGACCATGGTGCTTAGTTTTGGGAGACCCTGGGACCCCAACCCCCCCCCAATGGTGTCCATACTTGGGGGGCTCCAGGACCCCCCTGGGAGACTCCACCCCTCCATGGTACTTGGGTCCTCTGCCCCCCCCCCTTCCCCTTGTTACCTTGTCACAGGGGGCTCACAGGCCCCCATCCCCATAGTACCCATCCTGGGGGCACTGGGGAAGCCCCCTCCCCAAGGTACCTGGTTTGGGGGAGCCCTTGAGACCCTCTGCCCACCATGTCCACCCTTGGGGGGGGCCCTGGGATGTCAGCCCCGTCCCCTTGGTAACTTGATCCTGGGGGGCTCGGGGGACCCCCATTCCCTGGTTGTACCTGGTCCTGGCATCCTCAGTGGACCACCCCCCGTCCCCATGGAGGGGGACTCCCTAACCCCATCCGGGGGCTCAGGGGACCCCCCAACCCATAGCAACCCAGTCCTGGGGGACCCTAGGACCCCCGTAGTCCCGGTACTCAATTGCTGCACCCCCCCCCCCCTTGCTAACCCCAGCCTGAGGGGGTCTCAGGGGAACCCCTACTTGTAACCCCCCAACCCTGGGGGACCCTGCCCCCCCCCCAGCCCTGGGGACCCCCCTTCCTTTTACCAACCCTGTGTGTGAGTGGGGTTAGGGGACCCCCTACTCCATAATACCCAGCCCTGGGGCACCCTGGGGACCCCCCCCCTCGGCCCTGGGGACCCCCCTTCCCTTTGCTAACCCTCTCCTGGGGGGACCTAGGGACCCCCCCCCAGCCCTTGGAGCACCCCCCTCCCACCGTGTCACCCACCCCCTCGGCGGCGGGGGGGGGGAGCTGTGGCTGTGGTGCTCCCCAGCACCCACCCCGGGGTGGTGGGCATCACCTTGGGGCTGAGCCCCCCGTGACGCGGCCGGACCCTCGGGGGGGGCGGCATCCAGGGGGGATCTCGGAGCCCTGGGACAGCAGATCCTCGGATCGATCGTCGGGCCGCTCGTCCGATGTTGGTGCTAGCCCACGTCGGGGGTGGCACTGTGGCGAGGGCTCGCTCGTGTGCCCCTCCATCCCCGTCCCCGTCCCGTCCGAGAAGTTCTCGGAGCTGAAGGTCGACAGCGACTGGCGCTTGCTCATGGCCGGGGGGCCACCTGGGGGTGGGGGGGGGGGTGGGGTGGGGGGCAAAAGGAGTGAAGGACCCGGGTGGGTGGGGGCACACAGACACCCCACACAACCCCCTCACACCATCCTGGTGTCTCAGCACCCGTGGGCACACACACACACACACACCCCCTGCGACCCATCCTGGGCATCTGGGAACCCAAACACCCCCCTGCACCCATCCCTGGGCATCCCAAGCACCCAGGGGACCCCTCCCCTCCGGCACCCATCCTGGGCATCCCAGCACCCAGGGACCCCTCTGCACCCATCCTGGGCATCCCAGCACCCAGGGACCCCTCTGCACCCATCCTGGGCCTCCCAGCACCCAGGGACCCCTCCCCTGCAACCCATCCTGGGCATCCATCAGCACCCAGGGACCCCTCCCCTGCACCCATCCTGGGCAATCCCAGCACCCAGGGAACCCCTCCCCTGCACCCATCCTGGGCCTCCCAGCACCCAGGACCCCTCTGCACCATCCTGGGGCCTGCCCAGCACCCGGGACCCCCTCTCCTGCACCCATCCTGGGCATCCCAGCACCCAGGGACCCCTCTGCACCCATCCTGGGCCTCCCAGCACCCATGGCCCGCCCCCCCCCCGCCCCCCCCCCCCCACATCCAGGGCACCCATGGACACACACACGCACACACACCCCCCTGCACCCATCCTGGCTTCCCAGCACCCATGGACCCCCCCCCCTGCACCCACCCAGGCACCCAGACACCCGTGGACACCTCCCCTGCACCCATCCAGGAACCCAACAACCGCCTGCACCCACCTCGGGCTTCTCAACACCCATGGACCCCCCCCTCCCCCCCCCAACACCCATCCCGAGTGTTGTGAGCACCCATGGACACCCCCCCCAGCACCCATCCCAGGCGTCTGAGCACCCATGGGCCCCCCCCCCCAGCACCCATCCCAGGTGTCTGAGCACCCATTGTGCACAGAGTGGACCCAGACATCCAGGAGGTGGGGGGGGGGGCAGGGGTGGGGGGATGGGGGGGTGGGGGGGGTGGGCACCCACCTCTGCCGCAGCGGCAGCTCCACCTCGCTGTCCACTTCACCCTCCTCCTCCTCTGACGAGGACCCCCCGCTTCTGGGGACAGAGTGGGGGACGGGGGGGGCATTGGGGTCCTGTCCCAGGGGTCCCGCCCCCCCCATCCAGCCCCAGAGGGACCCAGGGGTCCTGAACCCCCCCCCCAAACCACCCCCAGGAGGGCTCCATCCCACCGCCCACTTCTGGGATGGACCTGGGGGGGGGTGTGGGGGGGGTGTGGGGGGGTCCCGCCTCCCCCCCAGCCCCCCCAAAAGGCACCCAGGCGTCTGGGGGTCTCACCTGCCCGCGGGTGACGGCCGCCCGGTACAAGCAGCGCCGCGGGGGTGAGGTGCTGCCCGGCCCCCGCTTTGCCCCCCCGGCCGGCCCCGCTTTCCCGCTCGGGGGTCACCGGGAGCGGGGGGGCCGCGGCGGGGGGGGACCCTTGGGTACCCGTCGCCCCCCCGGCTCCCGCATCGGGTACCGTGGCCGGGGGGCACCCGCAGCCTCCAGGGTGCCCCCGAGGAGGTCGGGGCCGGCGGTGGTTGGGGGGGGTCCGGGCAGCCCCCGGGGGGGTCCGGCCTCGGGGCCCAGCTCCCCGCAAGCCCCCCCGGGGTCCCGCTTTGCGATGGCGTCCCTTGGCCCGGCGGCTGCGCCCGGGAGAGGGGGGGCCCTTGGGACAACCCCGGCAGGGCCACTTGCGCCATGGCCGCATCCAGCTTGGGCAGCAGCACCTCCGGCTTCAGAATGTCGGGCCCTGGGGGGGGACGGGGGACACGACACATGGGGACCCAGGCGTCCGGGAGGCCCCTGGAATACCCCCACCCAGCCAGAAGGGACCCCCCCCATGTCCGCCCCCCCCCCCCCCAAAAGACCCTGTCCCTCAAGGGACACTGGCATCTGCACCCCCAGAGCCCCCCCCAAAGGCCCCTAGCACCCAGTCTCCCAGCCCCCTCTCCCCAAAGCACCCCAGGGCACCCAAGCCCCCAGACCTGACCCCCCCCCGCCCCCGCAAAGGACCCGGTGTCCGGCTCCCCAGCTCCCCGAGGACCCCACACGTCCATGTCACCCGTCCCCCCCCACCCTGAGGGACCCACATATCCACGCCCCTCCACTCACAGCACCCCAGACACCCCCACACACCCCCCAGTGGGTCCACCCCCCCAAGGGACCCAGGCGTCCGGGCGCACCGCTTGCCGTGGGGCGAGAGCTTCTGGGGGACGTTGCGTTTCTTGATGAGGGTCTCGACAGCGTTGCCGTGCAGGAGCCCCCGTGGCGCCCGTGGCTTGAAGAGCCCGGGGTAGCGCTTCTCCAGCGCCTGCTCCCTCCTGCCACGGGCCACGCGTGGGCACCCGCACCCGGGGATGCCGTGTGGGGTGGCCATAGCCTTGGGGTGGTGGCCATGGGGTGGGTATAGGGTTGGCCATGGGCTCAGGGTAGCCATGGGGTGGATAGAGTTGGCCGTGGCCACGGTGGGGCTATAGGGTTGGCCGTGGCCATCGGGTAGACAGAGGGTTGACCATGGCCATGGGGTGGACAGTTGGCCATGGCCATGGGGGAGGTTATAGGGGTGGCCATGGGGTGGATATAGAGTTGACTATGGCCATGGAGTGGCCATCGGGCGGATATAGGGTTGGCCATGGCCATCAGGTGGATATAGGGTTGGCCATGGCCATGGGGTGGATATAGGGTTGGCCATGGCCATGGGGTGGGTGTAGGGGGTGCTGTTGGGTGCTGGGGGTGCCCGCTCACCTGAGCAGCTCCTTCTCCTTGAGCTCCAGCTGCAGCATGAGGGCGCTGAGCTCCATGTAGAGGTTGTTGGCACGCTCCAGCTTGCGCTCGTAGTGTTCCCGGATGTCCAGCGCGTGCCTGGCACCCGGGGCACACGTGGCATCAGCACGTGCACCCCACGGCACCCGGTTCACACCACGCACAAGGAGAGGCACCCAACAGCCCTCCTGGTACCCCAGCACCCCAATTCCCCTTGCTCCTGGTCCACCGCCCACGTCCCTGATGCCCCGGTGGCCCTGGCGCCCCGTGTCCCCAGCGTCCCCGTGTTCCGCGCCCCGCGGACGGGCCCCACCGCAGCTCCTCGCGCCGGCGGTTGATGAGCTCCTCCTCCAGGCGGTGCAGACACGTCCCCTCCGACTTGATCTTCTCGAAGTGCAGCTTCACCTCCTCCCGCCACTCCGCCTGCGGCAACGTGGGCACCGGCTACCACGGGCACCGGCCACCCCGGGCACCGGCCACCCCGAGCATCACCTACTGCCAGCACCGGGCACCCTGGGGACCAGCTACCCCAGGCACCGGCCACCGGCTACGCCGGGCACCCCGGGCATCAGCTACCACAGGTACTGGGCACCCTGGGCACCGGCTACTGAGGGCACTGGGCACCATTAGCACCAGCTATGGCCAGCACTGGGCACCCCGGGCACCGGACACCCTGGGCACTGGGCACCCCGGGCACTGGGCACCCCGGGCACCGGGCACCCTGGGCACTGGGCACCCCGGGCACTGGCTACCCCGGCCACCAGCCACAATGGGCACTGGGCACCCCGGGCACCAGCTCCCGCAGATACTGGGCACCCTGGGCACCGGCTACCACGGGCACTGGGCACCCCAAGCACCAGCTATGGTCGGCACTGGGCACCCTGGGCACCCTGGGACTGGGGACCACAGGCGCTGGGCACCCTGGGCACTGGGTAGTGCAGGTATTGGGCACCGGGCACCCCCAGCACCGGGCACCCCGGGCACCCTGGGCACTGGGGACCTCGGCTACCATGGGCACGAGACGCACCAGGTACCCTGGGCACTGCATCACCTGGGCACAGCTGCTCCAGGCACTGGGTTATACTGGACACTGGCTACCCCGGGCACCGGCTACTGGTGGCACCAGTTGCCCCAGTACCGGCCCTCACTGGGATTTGAAACAGGTCTCCTGTGGGGTGCTGGGGGGTCCCTGGGTGCTGGGTATGCCAGGGGTCTTGGGGTGCTGGGAGCACTGGGGAGTGTGGGAGGTCTCTGGGTGCCAGGGGTCCTGGGGGGTGCTGGGGGCACTGGGGTGCGGGGAGGTCTCTGGGTGCCAGGGGTCCGGGGGGGTGCTGGGGGCACTGGGGTGCGGGAGGGTCCCTGGGTGCCAGGGGTCCTGGGGGGTGCTGGGGGCACTGGGGCATGGGGAGGTCCCTGGGTGCCAGGGGTCCTGGGGGTGCTGGGGCACTGGGGTGCGGGGAGGTCTCTGGGTGCCAGGGGTCCTGGGGGTCCTGGGGGGTGCTGGGGGCACTGGGGTGTGGGGAGGTCTCTGGGTGCCAGGGGTCCTGGGGGGTCCTGGGGGTGCTGGGGGCACTGGGGTGCGGGGAGGTCTCTGGGTGCCAGGGGTCCTGGGGGGGTGCTGGGGGGTGCTGGGCTCCCAGGGTGCTGGTACCTGGGATTTGAAGTAGGTCTCCTGGGGGGTGGAGAGGACGTCGGCGGAGGCGATGTCGAGGTGCAGCAGGATCTGGCGGAAGGATGGCCGGTTCCGGGGTTTGCTGTTCCTGGGGGGAGCGGCACGGCGCTGGGGGCGGGGGGGCGGCTGGGTGCTGGGGGGGGTGCTGAGGCTTTTGGGGACCCCGGGCAGGGAAGGGTGCACAGGACACGTGGGGTGCCTGGGGTGCACCCCCCAGGGTGGGGGTCCCTATGCCCGGGGGTCCCTCCTGCACTGCCCACACTGGGGGGCCAAGGGCAGATCCCTCTTGGTGGTCCCTACAGTGGGGACATGGGGGGGGGGGGGGTCCCACATGGCGTCACCCATCCGTGGCATGGGCGCCCATGACAGGGTGTCCCATGGCAGGGTGTCCCCACAGTGGGGTGTCCCAGGGTGGGGTGACCCCATGGCGAGGTGTCCCCAGGAGGGGTGTCCCTGGGCAGGGTGACCCCACGGTGGGGTGTCCCCACGGTGAGGTGTCCCCATGGCAGGGTGACCCCATGGTGGGGTGTCCCCATGGTGAGGTGTCCCCATGGTGAGGTGACCCCATGGTGGGGTGTCCCCACGGTGAGGTGTCCCCATGGTGGGGTGTCCCCATGGTGGGGTGTCCCCACGGTGGGGTGTCCCCATGGTGAGGGGACCCCATGGCAGGGTGACCCCACGGTGGGGTGTCCCCATGGTGAGGTGACCCCATGGCAGGGTGTCCCCATGGTGAGGTGACCCCATGGTGGGGTGTCCCCATGGTGAGGTGACCCCATGGTGGGGTGTCCCCACGGTGAGGTGTCCCCACGGTGGGGTGTCCCCGCGGGCGCGCTCACCAGCACTGGCGCAGCAGCACCTTGAAGCCGTCGGGGCAGCCGGAGGGGACGGGCAGGTGGAGGCTGTTGCTGCCCACCCCCCAGATGATGGCCGACGAGTCCACGTCCTTGTAGGGGATCTCGCCCGTCAGCAGCTCCCACAGCACCACCCCGAAGGACCTGGGGCACCGTCACCCGTGGCCCCGTCACCCACGGCTGGGCACCCCCAGTGTCCTCCCGCTGTCCCCCCCGCCGTGCCCACGCTGGTGTCCCCGACGTCCCCTGCCCCTCCTGCGGTCCCTGATGCCCCCGTCCCTGCAGTGTCCCCCCAGTACCCCCAACGTCCCATCCCAGTGTCCCAGGTGTCCCCCGAGTTGCCCCTGCTCCTATTGTCCCCAACGCCCCCTCTGCCCCCCGTGTCCCCACTGCCTCCCAAACCGCCCCCCCCCGTGTTGCCGGTGTCCCCAGTGCCACCACGGCTCTCCGATGTCCCCACGATCCCTGTGCCCTCACCAGATGTCAACCTTCTCGGAGACGGGCTCGTTGCGGATGACCTCGGGCGCCATCCAGGCCACGGTGCCGGCGAAGGACATCTTGGTGCTCTTGTCAATGAGCTCCTTGGAGGTGCCGAAGTCCGAGATCTTCACCACGTCATCGTAGGTGATGAGCATGCTGGGGGGTACCCGCTCAGCACCACGCCAGCGCCACGCCAATGACACGGGCACAGCACCGCCACGGGCATGCAACTGCTACGAGCATCGTTGGGTCATAGGCATGCTACCAACCATGGGCACAACACCAACATGGACAGCACAACACCACCATGGCCATGCAACTGCCATGAGCATGGTCCCGTCATGGACACGCCACCACCATGGGCACAGCACCACCACCACCACCAGCATGGCACCACCATGGCCATGCAATCGCTATGGGCATGGAACCACCATGGGTATGGTGTTGCACGGCCATACTATGTCATGGACATACAACCACCATGGTCATTGTGCTGCCACAAGCACAGCACTGTCATGGACCTGTCACCACCGTGGACACGCAGCCACCATAGATATGGCACTGCTATGGCATGCAACTGCCATGGGCATTGCATCACCATGGGCATAGGATGGCCATGGCACCACCAAGGACATGGCACTACCAAGGACATGGCACCACCATGACCACAGCACCACCAAGGGTGTGTCACCACCAAGGACAAGTCAACACCATTACCATGGCACCACCATGGCCATGGCACCACCAAGGACATGGCACCACCAAGGAGTGGCACCACCAAGGACATGGCACCACCAAAGACATGCAACTGTCACAGAGACACAGCCACCGAGGACAACGTACCACCACAGGCATGGCACTGCCATGATCATGCAACCGCCACACGTGTGTCCCCACCACAGGCACGGCACCATCACGGACACGCCACTGCCTGGGACACCCACCCCAGCACCCACGGGTGCTCCCCGAGCCCCCATCCCCGCTCACTTGGGCGACTTCAGGTCGCGGTGGATGATCTTGTGGAGGTGCAGGTAGTTCATGCCGCCGGCGATGCCCATGGACCAGTCGACGAGGAGGGAGGGGGTGACCTTGCGCCCGGCACGCAGCACCTCGTACAGCTGGCCCTGGGCGCAGAACTCCATGATGATGCAGTAGCAGGGTGCCTGGGTGCACACACCCCTGCGGGCACAGCGGCACCCTCAGCACCCGCTGCCCGGCCAAGCCGGGGCACCCGGCAGCACCCAGCAGCACTGGGGAACCCGGCTGCACCAGGGCACCCAATGGTGTTGGGACACCCAACGGTATTGAGACACCCAACGGTATTGGGGCACCCAACAGTGTTGGGACACCCAACAGTATTGGGGCACCCAACGGTATATTGGGCACCCCACCGGTATTGGGGCACCCAACGGTATTGAGGCACCCAACGGTGTTGGGGCACCCAACGGTATTGGGACACCCAATGGTGTTGGGACACCCAACGGTGTTGAGGCACCCAACGGTATTGGGGCACCCAACGGTGTTGGGGCACCCAACGGTATTGAGGCACCCAACGGTGTTGGGACACCCAACGGTGTTGGGGCACCCAACGGTATTGAGGCACCCAACGGTGTTGGGACACCCAACGGTATTGGGGCACCCAACGGTGTTGGGACACCCAACGGTGTTGAGACACCCAACGGTATTGGGGCACCCAACGGTATTGGGACACCCAACGGTGTTGGGACACCCAACGGTATTGGGGCACCCAACGGTATTGGGGCACCCAACGGTATTGGGACACTCAACGGTATTGGGGCACCCAACGGTGTTGGGGCACCCAACAGTATTGAGACACCCAACGGTATTGGGGCACCCAACGGTATTGGGGCACCGAACTTCACCAGGGCACCTGTGAGCACCCATTGGCACCAGGACACCTGGCTGCACCCAGGTACCTGTCAGCACCCATCTGTGCCGTGGGCACCCACCTGCACCCGGACACCCATCAGCACCAGAGCGCTGGGGCACCCACCCCACCCAGAGAGCACCCTGTCTGTGACAGACCTGTCCCCTCTGCCACGCGTGGGACATGCCGGCGCGTCCCGTGTCCGTGCCGTGTCCTGCCCACCCCGGTCCATGCCGCGCTGGTGTCCCACGCCCACGTCGTGCCCAGGACCCCCGTGCCCATGGCGTGTCCGTGCTGTGATGTTCGTGCTCGTGGCCGTGCCCTCTGCCCGTGGCAGTCCCCATGTCCCATGCCATGTCCGTGCCTCATGCTGTGTCCATCCATGCCCATGGCGTGTCCACGCCCTGTGCCCACGGTGTCCTCCATGTCCATGGCGTTCCCCATGGCCCATGCTGTGGTCATGCCCATGCCACGTCCATCTCTACGCCCCATGCCCGTGGCACGTCTGCACCCCGTACTATGTCCATGCTCATGCTGTGTCCGTGCCCTGAGCCCATGGCTTGCCCATGCCATGTCCATGGTCTGTCTCCATGCCCCATGCCGTGTCCATGTTCCATGTCCATAGCATGTCATGCCCCATCCATGCCCCATGCCATGTCCATGTTCCGTGCCCATGCCGTGTCCACGCCCCGTGCCCATAGCACGTCACGCCCCATGCCCCATGCCGTGTCCACACCCCGTGCCATGTCCATGTTCCGTGTCCATAGCATGTCATGCCCCATCCATGCTCCATGCCACATCCATGTTCCATGCCCATGCCATGTCCATGCCCCATGCATGTCCATGTTCCGTGCCCATGCCGTGTCCATGCCCCATGCATGTCCATGTTCCGTGCCCATGCCGTGTCCATGCCCCATGCCATGTCCATGTTCCGTGTCCATAGCATGTCATGCCCCATCCATGCCCCATGCCATGTCCATGTTCCGTGCCCATGCCGTGTCCATGCCCCATGCCGTGTCCACGCCCCGTCCCCATAGCACGTCACGCCCCGTGCCCCATGCCGTGTCCACGCCCCGTGCCCATAGCACGTCACGCCCCGTGCCCCATGCCGTGTCCACGCCCCGTGCCCGCGGTGTTCCCTGTGACCGTGACTTGTCCACGCTGCATCCCCACTCCATGACCACGGCAGGACCATGCCCCATGCCGTGTCCACACCGTGTCCACGCCCTGTGCCCACGGCGTCCCCATGCCCACAGCACGTCCGCGCCCCACACCGTGCCCGTGCCCCACGCCCATGCCGGTGCCGGCAGCACCCACGCTCACTTGAAGGTGATGATGTTGGGGTGCTTGAGCTTGCGCAGGTGCTTGATGTCGGTCTCCTTGAGGTCCCGCACCTTCTTCACGGCCACCTCCTCGCCATGGAAGCGGCCCAGGAAGACGGCGCCCTGCGCCCCGCTGCCCACCCACTGCAGGTCCAGGATCTCCTCGAACGGCACCTCCCAGGGGTCTGCGGGCACCCGCACCCATGGCACCCACACATCGGCACCCTGGGGCACCCCACACCCACGGCACCCACACATCGGCACCCTGGGGCACCCCACACCCACGGCACCCACACGTCGGCACCCTGGGGCACCCCACACCCACGGCACCCACACGTCAGCACCCTGGGGCACCCCACACCCACGGCACCCACACATCGGCACCACCACTGCACCCACCCGCACCCACGGCACCCACACATCGGCACCCTGGGGCACCCCACACCCACGGCACCCACACATCGGCACCCTGGGGCACCCCACACCCACGGCACCCACACATCGGCACCCCGGTGCACCCGCACCCACGGCACCCACGTGCTGACACGGCCAGCGTGCACCCCCCCCCCCCCTTGCCACCCTCGCCCCAGCCCTCCTGCCCCCCACCCCTCGCCCCCTCTGCACCCCAGCACCCCACTCCCCTTACCCCCTGGCCCCCCCCCGGCCCCGTAGCACCCACGCCCCCCCCCCCCCCCCCTCACCTTCCTGGGGGTGCTTGTGCTCGGCGGCGTAGGCTTTGCCGATCATGGTCCAGACGGGCTTGAGGCAGCCGAAAAAGCCCCTCGAGGAACCCCCCACCCGCCTGGCACCGCAGGTGGGCGGCCTCGGCGGCCAGGGGACCCGCTCCCTCGGAGCCCAGATCGGGGTGCCGGGGGGTCCCGCGGCGGGGCCAAGCCTCGGGGGCGGCGGCGACGACTGGGGTGGCGGCGGGGGCGGCGGCGGGCAGGACGTCGCGCAGCACGCACTGCGTGGGGGTCAGCTCCTGCTCCGGGGTCCCGTCCGAGGCCAGCGCCAGCGAGGGCGAGGGCGTCCGCGTCTCGTGCAGGCAGGCCATGGCGGGGGGGCCCCCCGCGCCCCCCCACCGCCCCCCGGCCTGCGGGAGGGCTGTCAGCGGGGGGGGCACCCCCTCGCACCCAGGGGCACCCCCTCGCACGCACCCGCACCCCCTCGCACCCATGGGCACCCCCTCGCACGTACCTGCACCCCCTCGCACCCAGGGGCACCCCCTCGCACGCACCCGCACCCCCTCGCACGCACCCGCACCCCCTCGCACCCACGGGCACCCCCTCGCACCCACGGGCACCCCCTCGCACGTACCTGCACCCCCTCGCACCCACGGGCACCCCCCTCGCACGCACCCGCACCCCCTCGCACGTACCTGCACCCCCTCACACGCACCCGCACCCCCTCACACACACGGGCACCCCCCTCGCACCCACGGGCACCCCCCTCGCACGCACCCGCACCCCCTCGCACGTCTGGGCGCTGCTCCGCACGTGCAACCCCCTCGCAGGGACGGGCACCCCTTCAGGTGCGTGTGCAAGCCCTTGCACCCATGCGTGCGGCCCCACGTGTGCGTGCACCCCCTCGCACCCACGGGCACCCCCCTCGCACGCACCCGCACCCCCTCGCACCCATGGGCACCCCCTTGCACCCCCTCGCACGCACCCGCACCCCTCGCACCTCTGTGTGCAGCTCCGCTTGTACAACCCCCTTGCGTGCGTGTGCGAGCCCTTGCACCCATGTGTGCGGCCCCACGTGTGCGCGCACCCCCTCGCACCCACGGGCACCCCCGTGCACACACTCGCACCCCTCGCACCTCTCTGCACAGCTCCGCTTGTGCAACCCCCTTGCGTGCGTGTGCGAGCCCTTGCACCCATGTGTGAGGCCCCGTGTGTGAACCCCCTCGCAGGCACGGGCACCCCTTCAGGTGCGTGTGCAAGCCCTTGCACCCATGTGTGCGGCCCCGTGTGTGAACCCCCTCGCAGGCACGGGCACCCCTTCAGGTGCGTGTGCAAGCCCTTGCACCCATGTGTGCGGCCCCGTGTGTGAACCCCCTCGCAGGCACGGGCACCCCTTCAGGTGCGTGTGCATCCCCTTGCACGCATTAGCACGCCCTTGCATGCTCCGCACTCCCTGCGCTCGTGCGTGCAGCTGCACGTGTGTGTGCACCTCCTTGTGCTCACGTGCACCCCCTTGCACTCGTGCGTGCAGCCCCAGCACGTATATGCACCCCCTTGTACCTGGATGCACGCACACGCGTGCACGCTCTTACACACACGTGCACCCTCGTGTGCAAACCTACACCTGTGGGCACCCCTTGCAGGCACGTGCAGCCCCTTGCACACGTGTGTGCACCCCCACACGTGTCTGCACCCCCTCTCCTGTGTGCGCACCCCCCGGTTTATGAGTGTGCACCCCTTTGCACACATGCACCCTCTCCTCACACCTGTGTGTACACACCTACGCGTGTGCACCCCATTAGGCCGGGGGGGGGGGGTGGGGGCGTGCACAGAGGGCACACGAGCGTGCAAGAAGGCGCACGGGCACGTAAGGGCGTGCACAAGCGTGCAAGGGCG
This sequence comes from Balearica regulorum gibbericeps, assembly GCF_011004875.1. NCBI lineage: Eukaryota > Metazoa > Chordata > Aves > Gruiformes > Gruidae > Balearica > Balearica regulorum. The sequence goes on from NC_046212.1 coordinate 2,460,166, forward strand.
TGCACCAGCATGCAAGAGGGCGTACAAACACGTGCGAGCACGGGGCAGCGTGCGAGAGGGTGCACAAGCCCGCACGGGGGCGTGCAAACGTGCCAGGGGAAACTGAGGCAGGGGTGGGGGTGGGGGTGGGGGGTCCCCGAGCGCGTGGGGGGGTCCCGGGGGGGGGGGGAGGGGATCAGGCCCCATCCAGCTCCCCTGAAAATTGGGGGGGTGGGGGGGGGGGGGGGGGGGGGTGTTGCCATGGCAACAGCGGAGCCGGCGGCGGAGTGAGGTCATCGCTAAAATTGGGGGGGGGGGGGGCGCGGGGGGCGGGGCTTAGCGTCACCCCGAGGGCCCCGGGATGACCCGCCCCTCCAGGTGTCGTGTCCCCCCCCCCCCGTGGTGACATCACGCCACGCGGTGACGTCATCCCGGGAAGGGATGGAGCCTCCCCCCCCCCCCCCCCCCCGCGCCCAGGCGGCTCCGCACGGGGAAACTGAGGCAGAAGCGGGGAACCAGCCAGCCGGGGGGGGGGGTGTGTGTGTGTCTGTCACGACATGCGACAGCGCCGGCCCAGTGTCGCGACAGAGCGGAGCTGGAGGAAGGGAGCGGGGGGGGGGGGGGGAGAGAGCGCCCCCGCGCCGCCCTCCGCCGACATGGCATGTCGGGATAGGGTGCCCTGTCGCGATACGGGGAGGGACGGGGGAGCGGGACGGGCTGTGAGGGGGCACACGCCTGTGCGTGGGGGGGGGGGGGGGCACACACGTGTGCAAGCGGGCGCACAGGCCTGCGAGGGGTGCACACCCACGGAGGGGTGAACAGGCGCGCGCGCGAGGGTGTCACACGCGTGGGCGAGGGGGGGTGCACGGGCTTACGGGGGGGGGGGGGGTGGACACGCGTGTCGGGGTGCACGCAGGCGTGCGAGGGGGCGCGGGCGCACGCAAGGGGTGCACACGCAGGTGCAAAGGGGTGCACACCCACGTGGGGCGGGTGTGCAAGGGGTTAGCGCACGCGCGCGTGGCAAGGCGATGCACAAGCGTGCCGGGGGGGGGGACACACACACACACACACACACGTACACGGGTGCACCTGCAGGCCTTACACACGCGTGTGCAAGGGGGCGCGTGGACGCCTCCAAAGGGAAGGGGGGGAGGGGGGGAGGTCACACGTGTGCAACGAGCTGCCCACGCGTGTGCAACACCAGCTCACGCCTGCGGGGGGCGGGGGAACGGGCGAAGGGCACACGCGTGTGCAAGAGGCCGCTCGTGCCCCTGCCAAACCCCACCCCCCCCCACCCCCCCGGGGGGCACCCAGGAGCCCGGGAGGGGGGAGGGGAGGGTGCGGCCCCCACCCCCCACCCCGGGCCCGGCTGGGGGAGGGGACCACGTGCCCCCCGCCCCCCCCCCCAATATCCCGGTGCACCCCTGAGCCTCCCCCCGCCCCCGTTCCCCCCCCCCCCCCCCGCGCCCGGGCCCGGGGGGGGGGCGGGCCCGGCGGGGCGGGTGGGGGTGGGGGTGATGCCGCTGGTGCCGCCGGTGCCGGGGGGGGGGGGGCGGGGGGGGAAGGGGGGGGGGGGGGGGGGGGAGGGGGCGCCGGGACCGGGCTGGGGCCCGGTGGGGGCCGGGGCGCGGGCGGGGCCGGTACCGGGGCCGGTGCCGCGGTCAGGGCGAACGGCGAGGAACGGCCCCGCCCGGCGCTCGGCGCGGCCCCGCCCCGCCCGCCCCGCCCCGGCACCCCGGCATCACCCCCCGGTACCACCGGTACCCCCGGCATCACCCCCCGGTACCACCGGCACCCCCGGCATCACCCCCCGGTACCCCCGGCATCACCCCCCGGTACCACCGGCACCCCCGGCATCACCCCCCGGTACCACCGGCATCACCCCCGGTACCACCGGTATCACCGGCATCACCCCCCGGTACCACCGGCACCCCCGGCATCACCCCCCGGTACCCCCCCGGTACCCCCGTTACCACCGGTATCACCCCCCGGTACCACCGGTATCACCGGCATCACCCCCCGGTACCACCGGTACCCCCGGCACCCCCGGCATCACCCCCCGGTACCCCCAGCACCCCCGGCATCACCCCCGGTATCCCCCCCCGGTCCCCCCGGTGTCACCCCCGGTACCCCCAGTACCCCCGGTATCACCCCCCAGTATCCCCCCCGGTCCCCCCGGTATCACCCCCGGCATCACCCCCCGGCACCCCCGGTCCCCCCCCGGTATCACCCCCGGTATCACCCCCGGTACCCCCCGTATCACCCCCCGTATCCCCCCCCGGTCCCCCCGGTCCCCCCGGCACGAGCACCCCGCGGGCCCCCCCCGACCCCCCGAGCGGCCCCGGGTCCCCCCGGACCGGCCCCCCCCGTCCCTGCACCACGCGGGCCCCAGTGCAGCCCCAGTGCTCCCAGTATGAGTGTGCTGCTGTCCCCAGTGCTCCCAGTCCAGGGGCGATTCTGTCCCCAGTGCTCCCAGTACAGGCGCCCCTCTGTCCCCAGTGCTCCCAGTATGAGTGTGCTGCTGTCCCCAGTGCTCCCAGCTTGCTTCCAGTGCTCCCAGTCCAGGGGCGATTCTGTCCCCAGTGCTCCCAGTCTGGCTGTCCCTCTGTCTCCAGTGCTCCCAGTTCAGGGGTGATTCTGTCCCCAGTGCTCCCAGTTTGCTTCCAGTACTCCCAGTCTGGCTGTCCCTCTTTCCCCAGTGCTCCCAGTACAGGCGTCCGTTTGTCCCCAGTGCTCCCAGTCTGTCCCCAGTGCTCCCAGTACAGGTGTCCATTTGTCCCCAGTGCTCCCAGTCTGTCCCCAGTACTCCCAGTTCAGGTGTCCCTTTTTCCCCAGTGCTCCCAGTACAGGTGTCCGTTTGTACCCAGTGCTCCCAGTCTGTCCCCAGTGCTCCCAGTACAGGTGTCCGTTTGTACCCAGTGCTCCCAGTACAGGTGTCCGTTTGTCCCCAGTGCTCCCAGTCTGTCCCCAGTGCTCCCAGTTCAGGTGTCCCTTTTTCCCCAGTGCTCCCAGTACAGGCGTCCGTTTGTCCCCAGTGCTCCCAGTCTGTCCCCAGTACTCCCAGTACAGGTATCCCTTTTTCCCCAGTGCTCCCAGTACAGGCGTCCGTTTGTCCCCAGTGCTCCCAGTCTGTCCCCAGTACTCCCAGTACAGGTATCCCTCTTCCCCCAGTGCTCCCAGTCTGTCCCCAGTACTCCCAGTACAGGTATCCCTCTTCCCCCAGTGCTCCCAGTCTGGCTGTCCCTCTTCCCCCAGTGCTCCCAGTCTGTCCCCAGTGCTCCCAGTACAGGTATCCCTCTTCCCCCAGTGCTCCCAGTCTGGCTGTCCCTCTTCCCCCAGTGCTCCCAGTCTGTCCCCAGTACTCCCAGTACAGGTATCCCTCTTCCCCCAGTGCTCCCAGTCTGTCCCCAGTACTCCCAGTTCAGGTGTCCCTTTTTCCCCAGTGCTCCCAGTACAGGGGTCCGTTTGTCCCCAGTGCTCCCAGTCTGTCCCCAGTGCTCCCAGTTCAGGTGTCCCTTTTTCCCCAGTGCTCCCAGTACAGGCGTCCATTTGTCCCCAGTGCTCCCAGTCTGTCCCCAGTACTCCCAGTTCAGGTGTCCCTTTTTCCCCAGTGCTCCCAGTACAGGCGTCCATTTGTCCCCAGTGCTCCCAGTCTGTCCCCAGTACTCCCAGTTCAGGTGTCCCTTTTTCCCCAGTGCTCCCAGTACAGGCGTCCGTTTGTCCCCAGTGCTCCCAGTCTGTCCCCAGTACTCCCAGTACAGGTATCCCTCTTCCCCCAGTGCTCCCAGTCTGGCTGTCCCTCTTTCCCCAGTGCTCCCAGTCTGTCCCCAGTACTCCCAGTACAGGTGTCCGTTTGTCCCCAGTGCTCCCAGTCTGTCCCCAGTACTCCCAGTACAGGTATCCCTCTTCCCCCAGTGCTCCCAGTCTGTCCCCAGTACTCCCAGTACAGGTGTCCATTTGTCCCCAGTGCTCCCAGTCTGTCCCCAGTACTCCCAGTACAGGTGTCCATTTGTCCCCAGTGCTCCCAGTCTGTCCCCAGTACTCCCAGTCTGGCTGTCCCTCTTTCCCCAGTGCTCCCATTTTGTCCCCAGTACTCCCAGCACAGGTATCCCTCTTCCCCCAGTGCTCCCAGTCCCTCCCTGTCCGTCTGTCCCCACTGTCCCCATCCATGGACCCCAGTGGGTCCCTGCCCACCCCATCCCCCCCCCCCCCTCGCCCAGGGGGAGAAACTGAGGCAGGACCCCCCCCCCAGTCACGTGTCCCCGCCTCCCGCGTCCTCCACCTTCCCAGCATTCCCCGCGCAGGGGATCTAGGGAAACGTAGTCCGCCGAGGGGGGGGAGCGGCAGCTCCGCTGCCGCTCCCCCCCTCGGCGGACTACGTTTCCCATGCCCCCCCGCGGCATCCCGTTTCCCATCACCCCCCGCGCCCCCCGGCGGCGCCTGACAACGAGCGCCCTCTGGCGGCTCGGCGTCCGGACGGAGCGCGGCGGGGATGAGCGAGGAGGGGGCGGGCGGCGGGGCCAGGCGGAGCGGCGGCTTCTCCAGGTACCGGATACCCCCCCCCCCCCCTTTTCCCCTTCCACACCCTTCCCTTTCTCAATCCTACCCCTAGGATCTCTTTTTACCCGTGGATCCTTCCTTACAACGGGAAAAATCCCCCACGTCCCCGCCAAAGCGGCGTTATCCGCCTCCTGAGGGAGAGGGGGAGGTTGAGGCCTACACCGAGGCCTACCCCCCGGGGGCTGTGTGACCCGGTTCTGTAGGCCTCTTCCCGTATCCCCACGTTGCGGGGGGGGCTTTCAGACCCGTCTCCGTGTCCCCACGCCGTGTGGTGGCTCCAGCCCTGTCCCCGTGTCCCGTGGCAGTACCAGCCCTGTCCCCGTGTCCCCACGCTACGTGAGACTCCAGCCCTGTCCCCACGCTGCGTGGCAGTGCCGCCCCTGTCCCTCCATCCCCTCCCTTTCCCCGAGCCCCCCCACGCTACATGGCAGTGCCACCCCCTGTCCCCATGTCCCGATGGCGTGTGCTGATGATGCCACCCGTTGTCCCCACGTTACGTGGAGGCTCCATCCGTGTTCCCACGCTGTGTGGTGGCTCCATCCCTGTCCTCGCCCCTGTCCCCGTGTCCCATGGCAGTACCAGCCCTGTCCCCGTGTCCCCACGCTGCCTGGGGGCTCCGTCCCCATCCCCATGTCCCCATGCCACCCTTATCCCCGTGTCGTGGCTCCATCCCTATCCCCCTTCCCCTGCGGCGATGCCACCCGTGTCCCCGCGTTGCGTGACGCTGTCATCTTCTCCCACCGCTTCCGCTCCCTCCACGTACCTCACCGATCCCTTTCTGTCCCTTACCCGGGCTGGTGACAGCCCTGTCCCCAGCCTGGAGCAGATGCTGGCCGCCAACCCCGGGAAGACGCCCATCAGCCTGTTGCAGGAATATGGCACTCGCATAGGCAAGACCCCCGGCTACGACCTCCTGAAGGCCGAGGGACAAGCCCACCAGCCCAACTTCACCTTCCGTGTCACCGTTGGGGACATCAGCTGCACCGGTGGGTCCCCGACACCCTCCGCTTCCAGGTTGTCCCCATCCCTCACCCCCCCCCCCCCCCCCCCCCGGGGGGGGTGGGGGGGGGTTGAGGGATGGGGACAGCCTGGAGATGGTGACCTGGGGTGGATCTCATTCGCCTGGGATGTGGGGGGACAGCGAGGACGTGGGGATTGTCCCTAGGAATGGTGGGGGGAATCCCCTGGGATCCCTAAAAAAAAAAAAAAAAAAAAAAGTAGGGTCTGGTTGGGGTGGGGGGGGAGGATTGTCTGGGATCCTGATTTTTTGGGATACTCGGGGATCGTTTGGGACCCCAAAAAAGTGGGTTGGGGTGGGGGGTTGTCTGGGATCCTGATTTTTTGGGATACTCGGGGATCCATTGGGACCCTAAAAAAAGTGGGTGCTGGTGGGGGATCCCTTGGGACCCCAAAAAGTAGGTGTTGGTGGGGGATTATCCAGGACCCTGATGCCTGGGACGTATGAGGATCCCTTGGCACCCCAAAAAGCAGGTTGGGGTGTGGGATCATGTGGGACCCTGGTCCCCGGGACGCACAGGGGTCCCCCGAGACCCTCATGCCCAGGCTGTGACACAGGGATCCTCTGGGACCCCAAAAAGTGGGTCCTGGTGGGGGATTGCCCAGGACCCCAATGCCTGGAACACACGGAGATCCCCTGGGACCCCAAAAAGTGGGTGCTGGTGGGTGGTTGCTTGGGACCCCAATGCCTGGGGATCTCTTGGGACCCCAAAAAGTGAGTCCTGGTGGGGGATCCCCCCAGGCCCCTGATGCCTGGGACACTCGGGGACCCCCTGGCACCCTGGTTATGGCAGCGGGATCCCCCAGCACCCTGACCCCTGGGCTGCGAGGGGTCTCGGGGGGCCCCCCCGGCGTCCCCCCGCCCTCGCTCAGCCGGTGTCTCCCCCAGGGCAGGGGCCCAGCAAGAAAGCGGCGAAGCACAAAGCGGCGGAGGTGGCCCTGAAGCTGCTCAAAGGGGGGGACATGCTGGAGCCCACCACCCCCGAGGAGCCCAGGTGAGGGGGGACGGGGTCCCCAGGGTGCTGGGGGGGGTCCAGGGTGGGGGTCAGGGTGCAGCGCGGGGGGGGTGGGGGGTGGAGATTGTTGCGGGGGTCCGGAAGGTGCTGGGTGCACAGGATGAGGTGTTGAGCATCTCCAGGAGGTGCTGGGGAGAGTTTGGGGTGCTCTAGGGTGCTGGATGGGGGTCTGGGGGTACCCAGGGGTCGGGAGTACCCCCAGGGTGCTGGGCACCCAGGCTCAGTGGGTTTGGGGGGGGGGCTGCGGGGGGGGTTGAGGGCACCCAGGGGGATTTGGGATGCCAGGGGCTTGGGCATCCCGAGGGAATTGGGGGGGTTGGGGGTGCCCAGGGGGAGTTTGGGTACCCAGGCAGGTCTGGGGGTGCCCAGGGTGGGTCTAGGGGTGCACGGTGGGGGGGGGGGGTTAGGGGCGTCTTAGGGGAGCCAAGAGAACTGGAGATGCCTGGGGGGGCGGTTGGAAATACCAGGGGACCTGGGGGTCCCGAGGGAACTGGGGGGGGCCTGGCAGGATTTGGGGCACCCAGGGGTGCCAGGGAGGGAGGTTTGGGGGGGCCGGCCCGGGCGTTAACGTCTCACCCTTTATCCCCAAGCTCTCCTTTCCCCCCAGAGCCCCTGGCTGAGCTCGGCCCCGCAGCTGCCCCCCCGGCACCCGCTGTGCCCCCCCCCTCGCCCAGGTAACAGGGTGGGGGGCACCCAGATATCCAGGGCTGGGGGGTGGGGGGGGGCCAGGGGGGCACCAATCTCTCCCAAACCCTCAGCTCCTGGGGGGGTCCTGGTGGTGGTGGGGGGCTCAGAGCTGCCCCCCCTCCCCGCCGTGCCCCCCCCCCACGCCGTGCCCCTCTGCCCCCGCGCAGGGTCACCCCCCTGGAGATGAAGACGCCCGTGTCCCCCCCCCAGTCGGAGTGTAACCCCGTGGGGGCTCTGCAGGTGGGTGACACCGCGGGCTGGGACAAATGGGGACGCGCCCCCCTCACCACCCCACCCCCCCCCCAACACCGGCTGGGTGGCCGTCCCTGGTTTGGGGGTGACGAGCCAGTTTTGGGGACGGCCATCCCTGGTTGGGGGGTGGGTGTGCCTCTTTTGGGGGTGACCTTACCCATTTTGGGGACAGTTATGCCCATTTTGGGGACGGTTATCCCTATTTTGGGCATAGTGGACCCATTTTGGGGACAGTTATCCCTGTTTTGGGGATGGTTATCCCTGTTTTGAGGACAGTGCATCTATTTTGGGGACAGTTATCCCCATTTTGGGGACAATTATCCCTGTTTTGGGGATAGTGGACCCATTTTGGGGACAATTATCCCTGTTTTGGGGACAGTTATCCCTGTTTTGGGGACAGTGGACCCATTTTGGGGACAGTTATCCCTGTTTTGGGGATGGTTATCCCTGTTTTGGGGATGGTTATCCCTGTTTTAGGGACAGTGGACCCATTTTGGGGAGAGTTATCCCCACTTGGGGGACGTTTATCCCCATTTTGGGAACAGTTACGCCTGTTTTGGGGACGGTGGACCCATTTTGGGACTGACCCTGCCTGTTTGGGCATGGCATCTCCTGTCTGGGGCAGGGGGCAACTCTCCCTGTTTCGGGGTGTCAGCTGTGGCTCAGACCCCCCCATTTGTGCGTGTCCCCCCCCAGGAGCTGGTGGTGCAGAAGGGCTGGCGCCTGCCCGAGTACACGGTGACGCAGGAATCTGGGCCGGCGCATCGCAAGGAGTTCACCATGACGTGCCGCGTGGAACGCTTCGTGGAGATCGGTACGGGGCCGGGGCACCCCCCCAGGTGTGTGGGGAGGGGGGGCGGGGGGACACACGCGACGCAGTGCCAGGCTCACCTGGGTGTCCCTCGTCCCCTCCCCGCAGGCAGCGGCACCTCCAAGAAGCTGGCGAAGCGCAACGCGGCCGCCAAGATGTTGGTGCGGATCCACAACGTGCCCATGGAGCCGCGGGAGGGCAGCGAGGCCGAGGTGGAGGAGGACCAGTTCTCCATGGTACCGGCCAGCGAGGGGTTAACGGGGGACACGGGCACCCCGAGGTCACCCCCAGGGGACACGGGCACCCTGAGGTCACTCTGAGGGGTTAACAGGGGACATGGGCACCCCGAGGGGTTAGTGGGGACATGGGTACCCCGAGGTCACCCCCAGGGGACACGGGCACCCTGAGGTCACTCTGAGGGGTTAACAGGGGACATGGGCACCCCGAGGGGTTAGTGGGGACACGGACACCCCGAGGTCACCCCCAGGGGACATGGGTACCCCGAGGTCACCCTGAGGGGACACGGGCACCCTGAGGTCACCCCAGAGGGTTAGTGGGGGACACGAGTACCCCAAGGTCACTCCGAGGGGTTAACAGGGGACACGGGCACCCCAAGGTCACCCCAGAGGGTTAATGGGGGACACGGGCACCCTGAGGTCACCCTGAGGGGACAGTGGGGGACACGGCCATCTCTGTACCCCCTATTTCAGGGCTTATGTCCCCCCCAAGTAATTAAAGTTGGGGGGCAGTAGGGCAGGGGGACACCCAAGGGACCCCCAGGTCCTCCCTGGGTGGGGGGGGGGACCCTCTGGATTTAGGGTCCTTGGCTGCGTGGTCACAGTCCCCACAGAGGGTCCCTGAATCAGAGGGGTCCCGCAGTCCCCAAGGCCCCATGTCCCCTGTGTGGGGGTCCCAGCAGCCCCCACGTTCTTGGCGTGGCCTCACGGGGGGGTCCCCAAGCCCCCGTGTCCCCACATAGGGTCCCCGCAGTTCCTGAGCCCCTGTCCCTGCACGGGGGTCCTGGTGGGCCCCGAGCCCCCGTGGGTGTCTCCATGTGGGGGTCCCCGCAGTTCCTGAGCCCCTGTCCCTGCACGGGGGTCCCTGCAGTTCCTGAGCCCCCTTGTCCCCACGGGGGGGGGGTTTGGAGGGTCCCTGAGCCCCCGTGTCCCCGTGGGGGGGTCAGGAGGGTCCCTGAGCGCCCTGTGCCCCCCTCCGCAGGCGGGCCCCAGGCTGGAGGGGCTGCGGGGCCGAGCGCCCGGCTGCACCTGGGACTCCCTGCGCAACTCGGCGGGTGAGAAGATCGTGCAGCTGCGGAGTCACCCGCTGGCACCCATGGGTGCGGGGGCCTGCGCCCTCCTGCAGGAGCTCTCCGAGGAGCAGAGCTTCGCCATCAGCTACCTCGATATCGGTGAGCATCCCCCCGCCACCGCGGGCGCCCCCTCCCCAGCCCGGCCTCGGGGGGGGGCGTTGTGGGTGGTTTGGGGGGGTCTGGGGTGACGGTGGCCCATCCCCGTGTGTGTCCCCCCCCCACCCCAGATGCGTTGAGCCTCAGCGGGCTGCACCAGTGCCTGGTGGAGCTGTCGACGCAACCGGCCACGGTGTGTCACGGCGCGGCCCCCTCCCGCGACGGTGCCCGCTCCCAGGCCGCCCGCAACGCCCTCCAGTACCTCCGCATCATGGCAGGGGGCAAGTGACACCCCCGCCCGCCCACCCACCCACCCGCCGACACCCGGACGGACCCACAGACACTCCGACGGACCCACGGACGGTCCCCTGGACTCGCCTGCCAACACACGGACCTCAGGAGGGATTCTGGGACCCACCCACGGACACCCAGACAGACCCCCAGCCCCACGGACGCACACTGTGGGCACCCGGCCCTACGGACGGACGGACGGACGGACAGACCGCGGCCCCCAGACGGAGCCCAGACAGAGCTCAGGGCCCGGGGGGAACCCTCCGTCCCGGCCCCCCCAAAGGGCGAGGAGGGTCCCCGGGTGCCAACCAGCCCCTGGGAATAAAGCAGGGGGGGTTTGTAAACTCCCCGCGTTGGTGTCTTTTTGGGGGGGGCGTGGGAGGGGGCACTGGGGGGCAGGAATGGGGCAGGTCCCCCCCCCCTTCCCCATCCCCCAGGGGCAAAACCAGAGCGAGCGTTCAGGGGTGAGCGGCACCAGTTTATTGGGGGACGGACGGGCTCGTGGTCGGACCCACGGACGGAATCACGGACGACTTTCCAGACAGACGGCTCCCGGGACGGACAGAGGGACACACTCAGCGGCGGCGGCCGAAGCGCTGCGGCGTCGCCATGGTCCAGAACGGGGCGGCCGGGGGGTCCCAGCTGCGGGGGCTGAGCCGGGTGTGGGTCCCCCCCTGCATCCCCCGCCCGAACCTGCCGTGGGGACATCGCAGCGCTGACACCCCGATGGGGACGGACGGACAGACGAGGATGCACAGGGACAGAGGGACGGAGGAGGATGGACAAACAGGGACAGGTACGATGGGGACAGCGGGACGGGTGACGGGACAGACGGACTCTGCCACGGGGACAGCGGGACGGACGGATGGACAGAGGGGACAGAGGGGAGTGGGCTGAGGGACACGGACAGACGGACACCCACAGGGACACCGGCACCGGCCAGGCCACCCACTTTTCCCCCCTGGGTGCCCCCAAACACCTCGGTCCTTCCCCACCCTTGGGTGCCCCCGGTGTCTCCCAAACACCCGGGTGCCCCCCCCGGCCCCGCAGCGCCCCGGTGCCCCCGGAGCCCCCCACAGCCCCCGGTCCCGCTCACCTCTGCGGCTGGAGGACGGAGCCCGGGCTGCGGCCGGGGCGCTGCAGGGACCGGAGCAACGCGCCCAGGGCGGCGGCGGCGGCGGCGGGGGGCGGCCCCGGGGGGGCGGCGGCGGCGGCCTGTGGAGGGGTCGGACGGGGCGGGGGGGGTCACAGCAGCCCCGGGCCCGGGGGGCGCCCCCCCCAGCCCCAAAACCGAAAAGCACATTTCCGTCCCGTCCCCCCCCCGCCAGCCCCGGCGCATCCCGCTCCCCCGCCCCGACGGCGCGGCGCTGGCCGGGGCTCACCGGGGCCGGGCCGGGGTCGAGGCCGGTACCGGGGTCGGGGGCCCCGGGGCAGCAGCGGGCGGCGCGCAGGGCCCCCGCCAGCAGCAGCAGCAGGAACAGCCGCACCGCCATCGCCCCCGCCGCCCGCAGCCGCCGCCGCCTCTTATAGCCGGGCCGGGCCGGGCCGGGCCGCCGGGGGGGTCCCGGGGGAGCGGGAGATTGCGGGGATCAATCCTGGCCCCGCCGCCGCCGGGCGCCGCTAATGAAACCCATTTACCAGCCGCGACAGCCGCCCCTGGGGACGGACGGACGGACGGACGGATGGACGGGGCCGGCCCCGCACCCCCCGCCCCGCCCGGGACCCTCAGCCGGCACCACCGGGGCTGCCCACGCCGTCGGGGCGAGACACCCCCCCCCCCACCCCCTCCCCGGGACCCCCCGTCCTGGACCGGGACTCCCCAAAACCGGGACCCCACCCCGCATCGCCCTCCCCCCCCCCCCCCGGCCCAGGACCCCCTGTGACAGGGACCCCTCCCTGCACCGGGCCCCCCCCGGCCGGTTCCGCCGCGGCTCGTTGCCGCCACCGCGTGGCCGCGCCGCGCTCCTGCAGCCCCGACGGGGCGGCCCCGGCTCCGCCGCTTCCCGGGACCCCCCCCCCCGCCGGTTTCCCCCGCTTCCCCCGCCCCAAATCCAGCTGAAATCACCCCAAACCCCCGGGGTGAGGTGGGGGGTGTGTGTGTGTCCCGGCCCCCCCCCCCCGCAGCAGGCTCAGCCACTCCGTCACCCAAGCGGGTGACAACCCCGTGATGTCACCCAGGTGAAGGCTGAGGGTCGTCACACCCACCACTGTCCCCCAGGTAGGTGACACCAGGGTTGTCCCCAACCGAATCAGCTCCAGGACCCCCCCCCGCCGTCCCCCCGAAGCAGCGGGCGGCAGCCACCGTCTCCTGGGTAATAGTTTAATGTTATATTTGCAGCATAAATAAAAGGCACATTACATGTTTGGTACGACGCAGCCGAGGTGGTGGAGGGGGGGGGAGCCGGGACGTGGGTTCCCCCCCCCCCATCCCCGCTGCATCCCCCCCCCCCGTGTCCCCGGGCCCCCGCGGGGGCTGTGAGGACCCGCTCACAGGAGCCCGTGCGGAGGGGGGGGGGGTGTCCCTCGGGGCCCGGGGGGGCCGCAGGAAGGGGTTACAGCTAGAAAACCATTTTGGTGCGTAAGGAGCTGCGCATCCATCCCGAAGTTGATATATGTCTATATAGGTCTGTATATACTCATAGATACGTATTTTTTTTATAGATACTACACCCTCATGGTTACGCTTTTCGGGGGAGTGGGGGGGTGGTTCCTTTTCCTTGGTTTCTTCTGTTATTGATCGTCAAAGCTCGCCGTACAAAGCAGCTGGGGGGGACGGGGACGGGGACAGGACAGGGGGATGCCCAGGACCTTCCTCCTGTGTCCCCAGGGACCCGCGGGTCCCTCCATCACCTCCTGGGCTCGTTTTGGGGCCAGAGAGCATCACTGCTGCCGGAGCCTGCGAGTGCACGAAACGGGGGGGGTGGGGGGGAACCACACAGAAACGGGTCTGCAAGGCCAAAAAATGACACATTTCCCGGCTGAGTCACTGAAATCCAGAACCGAGGAGCCAGTCTGGGGGGAAAAGGTGGCACGGAACCCACCCAATCCCGAGGAGATCTTCATCTCTGCCCGAGGGAGAGGAGGGAGAACCCTCCTGGGGTTCAGCATCACCCCTGGGCGGGGGAGCAGCTGCCCCGGGCCGCACTTTTCAGCCACTTGTTTCTATTTGACATCAGAGTGACGACGGCTCGATAAAAACCCCGACTCCCCACGGCCGATGTCGCCATTCGGGCTCTCCCCGACGCCTCCACAACCTAAACGCGACCTCGAAACCCTGCGAGGCTTTTCCACGCTCCCGCAAGGAGCCCCAGCATCACTCTCCCCCCCCTCCAACAATTAGGCCACGGAGGAGGGATGGAGATCCCAAAAAAACCTGCTATATCGCAGTGACGGGCTTTGGGGGAAGACGTGCAGGAAGCCGCAGGACCGACACCGGCGCTAACCGGGGTTTCGGTTAAGGCACCGCAGCCGAGGCCCGAGGGCTGGCAGAGGAAAGTGCAGATGCTGAGCGAGGTGCCGAGCAGAGCCGGCCGGGCGGCTGCCATCCCCCGGGACCCTCTGAAAAGCAGAAGAAATCATCCTAGAGCAGAAATCTGGGTTTGGGTTTGTTTTTTGGCCCAACCCAAAGACATCCGCAAAGTCTTCAAGCAAGAGTTGAAGGGAAGGAAGGAGGAGGAGAAAAAGCCACCATCCCCCCTCGCCCGTCCTCACGGGTCTGGAGGGACCCTGCATCACCGACCTACTGCAAAATCCTTCTTCCCAACCAAAACCGATCCCTAACTCCCACCAAAACCAAAGCACATCCTCTGCAGCGACCGCCACGCTGGCCTGGAGAAGACACCACCTCCAAGAGAAGCACCGGGGAAGGGGGAGACGATGCGGGGCAGAAACCCAGCGGCTGTTCAGCTCCCGGCGGGGATTTCCACCTTGGAGCCCGAAGGTTCCACACGGACCCTGGATTTTTCAGCAACCTGGCAGCCCAACATTATCTCCACGCGGCTGCTCCATCGACGTGGAGATGCTGGAAAAAGTGCTAGTGGAAAAATGTGTTCTCTACGTACCCTCCTCTCTGAAAAGCCTGGCAAGAGTCACCTCTTAAAAAACCAAACCTGTCCCTCCCGCTGGAAAAGTGACGGCCGCCTCAGCCTCGTGACATTCAGCTCCTTGCGAGGTTTAAGACCGGTTCAGCATCAGCTCTGCCGGGCACCTTATGAGCCCAAAGAGGGAAATGCAGACCCGAAACCTGCTCCGGGACCTGGAGGTTTCGAACACTGTTGGGGGTAAAACACACCCAAAGGGGATACGGGAAAGCTGCAACCCTGTCAATTTAAAAAAAAATAAAACAAAACGGTATGGTATGGTCAAACACTTGTTCCCTGATTATTCCTGTCCGGGTTTGGAGCTTTACAACCGTGTTTTCATGGGTTTGCAGGAGATTTTATTTATTTTTTTTTTTCAAGGCACTAAGCACTCGGAGGCAGAGGGGAGTCGAGATGGGGAGAGGCTGGAGCACGGAGGGATGGGGAGAAAAGCCGCTCTCTGCATCCCCCCGGCGTCACCAGCAAGGTCTGAGCTACCTCGTGATGCCCCACGGTGTGCCGAGGTCGCACGGGTGAGAGCGGCGAGGGCAGGGAAAGGCCTTTGTGGGACGCAGGCAAGTCGCGGGCAGGCTGGGCGATCCCAGCTCTCCCATCCCACGGGATCGGGTCACTTCGAGTCCCTAAGGGGAAAAACAAGGCGGGGGGGAGGGAAGCTGCTGCATTCGCTGCCGCCTGCGTCAGTCCCGGATCTGCCGCCTCTCCGATGTCACCCATCGCTCCGTCCTTCCAACCTGCCAGCAAAGCCACCGGCTGCTCCTCTGCCTCGTCCACCCTGGCGCAAAAGAGGCACGGGTGGCGGGATCAGCCCAGAGCTCCATTTCTCCGTTCTCTTTTCTTTCAGTGAACACTTTTCCTCGACAGACGGGGTTTTTGTGCAGAGCCGAACGCTCGGTGAGCCTAGGAGGAGCTGGTGAGCTACTGTCGGCGCTGCCGCTCGCTCCTGGCTCCCAGCACTACGCACCAAGTACAGGAACCCGAAGGCTGACGAAGCAAGTATGTTTTACAACACATTTTTGTCATTCCTGCTATTCTCAGACAAAGAAATAAAGAGAGACACTTGTTTCAAAGCCCCCTGAAGCAAACTGAGCAGATCTGAAGACCAGAGCAAACCCCGTCGCTGCAAGACGGGTCGGTTTTTTACCCCTTTTCGGACCACACAGGGTTTTCTGTCATTCCCTCTCAGCTCTCCAACCTGCATCCAGCAGCAGGATGGAGAGAAAGCAGAGCCGGGCTGGATCCTGAACCTCCTGCAAACCCTCTGCCTTAGATGCTGGGTCCCCCAAAAAATGGTCCTGATCCCCCGCTGTGCCTCACCTGGCTGAAACCCCTTTTAGTCCAGGTCGCACGGCTTTAAGCCATGCCAAACCCCCCCCCACCCCCCGTGTCCTCGGCTCACAGCTCGCTCTCGCTGCAGAAACAACATCCCGCGTCGGGATAGTAAGAGCTGGAACGTCTATCTACACGCAAATTCTGCAGAAACAGTTTTACAGAAACAAAAGGCGGGTCCGGGGGGAGGCTACGCAGGATCCGAACCAAGTGCAAACTGCCGAGGCCAGAACTGACCCTGATTACGCACAAGACGACCCTCGAGATGAGCAAGAGGAACCAGAGGAGCACGAGAGAGGCCGAGACAAACCAAACCCAGGAAACGCCACGGTTGATATTACCGAGAAATCGAGGAAAACCTGAAAAAGAGAGGAGGGGGAGAAGACAGATCTCGAGAGAGAAAAACCAAACTGCTGAACTTCCCCGTCCAGAGAGGGATCCGGTTCCTTGCTCAGACTTTGCTTTGGGTTTTGCTGTCCCTGGAAACCTTCCAAGTCTGGATGAGCCAAACGAAATCACTTTGACAAACAAACTTGGCTCAAAAGTGGCGAGTGCAACCTGAGGTGGGCAAGAGCTCGGCCGAGGAGGGACCTCCCGAGGAGGAGAGGAAGACCAAGGGCTGATGCAACTCCACGGATTTTGATGAGGTTGATTCCAAGAGCCCGAACGCACACAGCACACCCCCCCACCCCCCCAATCTCCAAACTATCAACCCTGATCGCTTGCCCAGGGCCAGCGGCAGCCGCGGGAAGCACACACAGACACACACACACGCTACGGCCGTCCGGCAAGAAAGCGGACCCGATTCCAAACGCCTTTCAACATCGAGGGTTGGGTTTTTAAACCTGCCCTATCTAGGAAAGTGGAAGCTCTGTGAATCCTTCGTTTGCTCCGATTCAGAAGCAACGGATGCTCCGTCACCGAGAGCGGAAGATGATCATGAAGAGGTAAAAGACTGGGCAAACAGAAACACTACTTCGTGTGCCCTCCCCTCGGAACAGGCAACTAATTCGTGATTTAAGGCCACCATTATTAAGGTCATCGAGGTTATGCGTAAAGGAGATGATCCTTGGAAACGGGAGGGATTTGTTCGCCAAGGTGTACAGTGGAGCTGGGAGCAGAGGATGAATTCTCACATCCTTATCGCCCGCTGGGCCGGCTCATCCGTTCACGTACCTCCCAGAGCGCCTTTGCACCGGTCCCAGCCGACGCACCTCAGCACCGATTTACTGTACGGAAGACTGCGAGCAGCCGCTCCGCTGCCAGAACAGACGGTACCTCTCCTCCAGCAGCCGCAGCATCCCGTCATGAGAGCAGGACGTGAACGTCCGCAGCTCCCGGCGCGGCAAAAGTCACCAGGAACACGCGTGTGTGTCCCCGGCCCCACGTCCCCATCTCCCAGTCGTTGGGCACAAACTGATTTACAGCGATTACACTCCCATCGTGTCCAAAATCCTTCGCTGGGAGTTACCGTGAGACGAGAGTAACCCTCGATCCCTTTAACCTCAGAGCTCAAGGAGGCTTCTGGTGCGAAGGTGCAATGTTTCAGGTAGCTAGAGCAGAGGGGGGAGCAGATGCCTGGAAGCAGCACGCTGTTAAAAATAAAATACATTGACAGCATGACTAAATGTCACAGCCTCCCAAGAGCTATGTTTTCCTTCGCCGAGAGCAGAGGAGGAGGGAGGGTGGGGGGGGAACTGGAAGAGAGAAAGCACCAAGGGGATCCACCAAGGTTTAGTGTTAACATAACCGATACCTGACAGTGAACCTTTCAAGGTGCTTTTCAAAGCCAGGCTCTGCGTGTTCAGAGGACTCCGCGAGTTGACGGATCGTCAACTGAAGGGTGGAGAAAAGCTCTCAAGCTGCGGCCGTCCCGCCAGGACGGGCGATGGCAGGGCAGCGGTCAGGGGCCAGGATCTGTACAGGCTACGCAGTGTAAGAAGCGCCATAGCTGCCCTTAACTCACTTGGAAAAAAAAAAAAAAAAACCAAAAGAAATAAAAATCCTTAACGGCCCCCACTCGTCAGGGACTTAGTTACGGTCAGTCTCTCCGGCTGCGAGTTCGTGGTTAGCTCCGTGTCACACGCACAGGCTGTGACATCATCTGCCAGCAGACTGCGACTGTGGAGCCATGATGACGTGTGACGGGATCGGCATGCTCAGTTCTGTCCTTTGGCTCGCCATCTGAGTGAGCACCGAAGTGGCGACTGCTTCTGCCGCCGAGCGGACGCTGAGCCCGTTGGGAGAGGCCGTCACGGAGCTGTGCTGGATGACGGGAGCAGGGGAGCCGGTGGGCTCAGAGCTCTCCTTTGGGCTTTCTGCTTGACCGGAGAAGGGGATGGGGAAAGGAAAAAAAAAAAAAAAGAAATCAAGGTTAGAGAGAGGCTGCGCGCGTTGCTGCTGGTGTTGGCAGTGAGATGACGGGACGGGAGGCTGATCCCTACAGGAGTCCCAGCTCCCCCCGCCCCCAAGCTGGGTCACCTCCCCCCGCCCCAAGCAGCTGTTTGGCAAAACCAAGTGAGGACTGGAAAGAAAAGCGATCAGAGTTGGGACGTAATGACCCACCGGGTTCGGCTGGCCCTGTGCCTCAGAGAAACCCCACCAAATCTTACCCAATTCACAGCAGGAAGGCACAGAGCGCAGAGGTTTCGCACCAAGGATGGCAGACCCAGCATAACCTTTAGCGTAATAAATCTGTTTCCTCGTTATAACCAATGAACTTTCCCTACATGTTGTTTCCTGGCGCGGTACTTGGTTCAAGGCCATTTAGCCCAGAGACTGAACAGTTCCTTCAGAGTCCTCACCATCTGTTGGGTGAGCACACAGGAAAGCGTGCAACAGAAACCCTTCTGCAAAGGCAGGCGGGGTTTTTTTGCCATTTTTTATATAAATTACCTGGTTTGCTCTTTATTGTTCTCTAGAACATTAAAATCAATTAGAGCCCATTACAAACTGTTTGCTTGCTCGATTTCTTTCGCTAACTCGAAGCACTATGATTGAAGGGATGGGAGGCGAACAAAGGCTGAGACTTTCTTCCGTGCTCTTTTCCGAGCGACGCGGATTGGTTTCCAAAACTTTGGATTCTCTCCCACAAACAGCCCACTGCACCCAGGCAGAGCTTCTAACGCAGAGGATAATTTGTGACCTATCAAATGCCAAGGCGAGAGCAATCAGACCTCTCTCTTTGGGGGTATACACTCATTATCTACAGATGTCAGGAGGAAATTCCCTCCTGTGCACTTGGCTAGATGAATTACGGGTAAAATGCGGTCACCTTCCTTTAAAAGAGCAAAATAATGGCATGAGCTGGGATACTGCTTCCACGTCAGGAGGGTAAACCCCGTGACACTGGGGGGAAAAAAAAAAAATCAGAGAAGAGGTTTACAGCCTTACTGGGTGCTGGCAGATGTATTTTAGGGCTCGGTTTTCTACCAGGTGCTTGAGCATTGTACCCCTTTCCCAAACAGGTTTTACCTTCCCTTGTGAACCCTTCGCCAGCGTGCTGAAAGATGTGGCTAGCACAGCAGATTTGAAAACCGACTTGGCGGTGAGAGAGAAGGTCGAGCAGAGCAATATAATAGTTTGGCATCCCAAAAAGGAGATTTACAAGGTATTACAAATAAAACAACCCAACTGTACATGAGGCAGCTGTAATTCCATCGAGGGAATCTGGCATTTTTGTTTAAGGACCTGCTTAGTCACAAATCTCAATAATAAAAAAGGCAGCCGGGGAGGGGGGCACGGGGAGGGAGGTGTGAAATTCATTTTTATTATTCAGATGTGTGATGAATTCCTATTATTGGAGTAGACAGACTGTGAGGAATAATAATAGGAACTGTAAACTTTGGAAGTTAACAGGAAAAATCATGTCGCCTCTCTGCATTATACACAGAGCGAACACCTGTCTGCAAGGGCTGGGGGACAGCGAGGATTTTCACGACCACATTACTCAAGCTCTGAGTCACCGTAATGAGTGAAAATAAACTGGCTGTGCCAGGCCCTGCACGACACGTATCTGTGCCTCAGCGCGCAGGCAAAGAGCGTTTCAGAGACCCGGGAGATGGGAATCGGGAGGCAATCAGGCAGGACAGTTGCCTGCTTCCCTGGCTTTTGTTTTCTTTCCCTTCCTCATCTCCATCCATCCCTGCTTCTCGTCCCGTTAATCTAGGCAACGCTAGGGGACTCCAGCATCCTCCCTAAGTCTTTGCACAAATACCACAGCGTGGAATTGTTATTGCAGGGATGACATAAGAATCCAGACATAACGTTTAGCTCCCGGGTTGATTATAATGAAATAGGCAGCATTTAAAAAAGAAAAAAAAAAAAGAAAAAGAAAGAAAAGAAGATGAAGAGAGGCCTTCTTACTTCCAAACCCGAACCGATTTGATGTGAATTGCAGAGAATGAGATATAGAGCCCCATGATGTCATTTATAGAGTCTGGCCTTTTCTGACTCCGGCTTCGCTTTCAGAGCAGCAATAGTTTTTAACTTCAAAGAGAATATCAAGTGCTTGGCACGCTGCCTGGGAGCGGGTGCAGAGATGCTGGCCCGCACTCCAGGGAGAAGCCGAGATATGGATCTCTGTCAAATATTCTACGCTACAGAGACGCGGAGGGAGATGTACTCCCTCCTTCCCTCACCGCCGTCGCCCTCGCTGCCTGGCTGCAGGATCTTAGCAACCAGGTCCAGCCTGGGTGGCTCCTCCTCACCGCGGAGGCTGCGGAGGCCACCTCAGCAGAAGACACAGGACCAAGGTCTGTCCTGTCCTGCCAGGCACAGCAGCTGGAAGGTGACGGAGCAGAGATCACGATGAAGATTCCCTTCCTTTACATCCTACACAGGTTTTATCTGCTTAGACCTACTTAGGGGGTAGAGAGGATCAGCAAAAGCCATCACTCACCGAGATAGCCCTGTGTTTTCTTCTGTAGTGCAGTTACGGGGCAGTCCTTGTGAGCCAGCAGGAGCTGTTTAAGTTGAGCAACTTCGTTCCTCAGTAGCGTAACTTCATTCTGAGATCGAAAAAACAAACAAACACGCACATACGCATCACTCATGTTCTTGACAGCAGCCTGTAGCAACGGCAGGACATTAATTTATGTGCCCTGCAAACTTACAATTTGTCGTCTAATTTGAGATGCCTCTGGCCCAAGAACACCAAACAAAGTTTCTGGGTTTGGGGAATTTAGTGTGCAAGACATGGACTGCAGCATTTCTTTCCACCGCTGGCTGGAAAGCCCCTCATTATGTTCATCATCTAATCCTGGACATACATTTGCCTGAACCCTCCTGCTAATGCCAACTGCTTGAGTCAGACACTCTGGCGTGTCGTTGGCTCCGATGGAAAACTAGACGGAGCGAGAAGCTGAGTGTACAACCAGGTCAGCCCACGCAAGGCCGTGGGGAACATCCGAGCTCCTCCAAGCCCTTGGTACCTCTGTGAGCTTCTTCCTTAAATCAGATCTACTCCTCTGAAAACGTCGTGCAGCATTTTATTCCTCTATTGAAATGTTTGGACAAACAGCTGAAACCCAGTCAATTGTATGTCAAAATTGCCCGAGGAAACAGTTTCTATAATTATCTTGGGAAAAGAATAAAAATACCATGATCAGTGCTATTGAAAAAATCCCACCACGTGAGTCACTAGCCACCAATGAAAGAAAAAGCCCAGAATGGACAGAGCCTTTGCAGACCCGTCAATCCTCAGCCAGTGCCGAGAGCATTAACAAGGGGGCTAATGGCAATGGAAGTGAAATCTGTACTTCCAGATGCGCTGCACTTCTGCTAGGCACACTGGGGGTGCTGCCAGAGAGCCACTGGAAAACCTTATTCTCCAGAAAAAAAATCCATGTGCCTGCAAGCGGCAGCTGCAGAGCCTCCCTGCTCACCCCGGCGCCAGGTCCACCGTGCAGGGAAGGGAACTGGGACGGCTTCTGCTGTCCCCGTGCCAGCTGAGAGCTCTCCCTCGCGCAGGGGAGGTTTCCACTCTGCAAATACAGCTGCTTCCTGGGGCCTCCGCGCTCTGCTCCTGAGGCTGGCATTGCTCCTTGAGCTACGGGTGGAGGCAGAGCCTGTTCGAGGGGGACAGGGAGGGAAACGAGAGCACTGAAGTGCTTTTCCCCCATGGCCTGCTCGAGGCAGAGCATCAGGATGGGAAGGAAGGAGGGAAATCTAGGCACAGAGGCAGAAATCCTACTCCAGAGCACAGAATCCAAATGCACGTTGTCTCTGCAGCACGGGGAAGATGTTCCCTCCAGAGCGACGGTCCTAACGCTGGCAAAGGGCTGTGCTCAGCCTCCACGGTTACATACTCACGCTCAGCTGGATGTTCTGGGTCGTGAGCTCCTCGGCTTTCTTCTCCAAGGAAGACACCCAGAGCTTGCGTTTCTGACGGCAGCGGGACGCAGCAGCCCGGTTCCGTTCCAGGAAACGTTGCCGGCGTTCATCAGGGTCTTCGTCAACTGTGCGTCGCCGTCGCCCGCCGGTGCTGGGGGTGGGCTGGGCAGGGGAAACCTGGAGATGGTGCACGTGAAAGAGAGATACTGAAAAAAAGCCAGACACGCGTCAGCATAACAAACTTTGGCAAAGGAGACGCCAGCTCTTGCGGCTGGGGCGAAAAGGGATTTGTTTTTACAGAGCAGCCAGAACCGCACACTGCAGGGACGGACCGAGGGCAGCCCTGGCTGCCACGGGGGAGCTGGGGACAAAACCCCTTTCACGGGTGTTTCTGGCCCTTCCTCAGCTGAGTCTGAAGTGCCCCGCAGACTTAAGGGGTGAATCCACACGAACTCTCTGAGATCCTGAACCCAGTGAACGTGTGAACATCAGGCAAATTGTTTAAATCCCAAACTCCTATGGTCAGCTCGTGGCGTGTAACTGGCAGCAAAAGCTTCCTCCGCTCCGTGCTGAAAAGCTAACATGGCAAATGACCACGGGCAATGCAGGGGAAATGGCCTTCCTTTTAATTTCACTTAAGTGACTTTAAAAAGCACTTCATGCTGCACTGACTTAGGAGATTCCCACGTGGCCAGCAACCACGTATCAGCTGACAGAGGGCTGGGAGCCCTCGATCCCACTGATGCGTATAATGATGCACGGTCAAAGCGACGTCTCCATTTGGGTTCACTAACACCATTTAGGTTCAGCAACTCCATTTGGGTTCGCTGCCTCCAACTGGGTTCACTAACTCACTCACTCGTGGAGCACAAATTGCAGGTTTTGAGTGGGTGATTTGCTTTAAAAATTAATTTGGGTTAACTTTTCCCTGAATGTCTTCAGCTAAACAAGCTCTCAGATGCGACTGGTACAAAAAGATTTCGTAACGTCGCACATATTTCCCAGTTTTATTTCAGGAGAACAAAGGAAAAGTCAGTGAGGACAAACGGTCCTGCAGACACAGCCTTGCCGGCGCTTCTGCGAGGGCTCTGTAATTACACCGCCACAATCGGGGAGTGCAGTTACACTTCGGTACTCGCTGTCAGGCAGCATATGGATATTAAACTTTTGGAAGCCTATCTAACTGACGGAGCAGGTGGCGATCCTGATGGAAGGCTGGCATTTGGTTAGCTGGCAGGAGCCAGTGGAGTTGATTGCCTAAGAGGGGAGCGTTTAACCCCAGTAATTGAGCAGGGAGAAGAGAGCAAAATATTCTTTTGAAACTCCAGACCTTGTCAAGCAAATTAACACGTTGCTGAAGTTTTCTGCCTGGTGGCGTTTGAGAGCATTAGTGCTGAAGCGGCACTGAAAAAACAAGGGGTTTTAACCCATTCCACAAGCCAGGAAGCCGCAAGGATTTCCTTTTCTCTCCCTGAGGCCCAGAAACCCCCAGCACCTTCAGCCCAGCCTTGGGTGCTAAGCAGCAGCAGACCTGTGGCTGAGCTGGGGAAGGGGCGTCAGGATGCTGGACAAGGATCTGACTCTGCTCCGGACGTGCGGTCACCATCGTGCTGGCTGAGCCCACCACCAGGTTGCTGCCGTTCAGTGAGGAAGACGCTGTCAAGCTGGCCTTCAGCCTCTGTTAAAGGAGGGGAAAAAAAAGGACATCAGTGGACCTGTTAAGGCTTTAACCAGCTTCTCTAACATTCAAGGAGCCAGGCCGCTGGGGAACGGGCTCTTCGGGGACTGCGGCGGATTCAAATCCAACTGAAAGCCATCACCATCTGGTCTACCCAAAGACAGACAGCGGCTTCCAACTTAGGCTCAAGCAGACAGGTGTCCGCAGCCCAAAATTGCTACTGCAACTGGCACCGATCTGCTCCCCAGCTGGCAGGCTCTGCAGAAAGACCACAGACTGAACTGCGGAGCCCGAACTGCCCTCGAGCACGCGCAGAGTCCTTCTGGGATGGAAAAGGACCTACGGGTGATCAAGACTGCGTCTTGTAAGTTCCTTCTCTGGGCAGCCGGACACATGCCAGTGGGGCAGATGGCTGCTTCACGCCTCGAATAGAGTTTAAGATCTCTCATCCCACTTGTAGCTCTGATCCGCCCATGAATCCTGCAGACACCTAAACAGGGTGCGATGGGAGCAGTGACAATGCACACCAGCGACAGGGAGCAGCACCGCCGTAAGAGGTGGGTTTGCAAACACCTCCACCCTGTCTGTCTCAGACAAAAAAAAAACCCAGGGAGTTTTGCTGCTCTTTGTTTGCAAAGTTAGGTTTGCTTCCCCCGCTCTGCGTGCACCTAGTTTGAGCCACGAAGAGGAAAATTCTTTCGTAAACTTTTAAAGAGGTCTACGTGAAAACCATTACCAGGATCCTCGGATTACAGCGCAACATCTCTTCTCTTGGCTCTGCCTTCCTCAAGCCCACCTCCAACCCATCTGTTATCTTGGAACTGAAAGCACCAGCTTTACAAAACAGCCGCGTTTAGGATGGGGCTGAGGTTTATCTTGACAACAGCGTGCCTGCTCTGCCTGCCAGAGCCGCAGCGCTGATTAGTCTAATATTCCTGGTGGCATTTGCAACACCTGCTCTCGGTGCGGGGAGGCACGCCGACGGCTGCACAGGATTTCGGAGAAGCGGCGGCTCTTCGCGAAGGCTGCAGGGAAAAAGTCTCCAGACGGAATCTCTGCTGGAGGAGCTAGTGAAGACTTAGGGACAACACCGTGGATGCGACACCCTCCCCGGAATGTATTTGGACACTTACCATTTTGGCTTCTGAGTGTACTGGCAGTCCTGAGGGCGAAATGGACCCACTGCTGTTGATGGGTGGTCCAGGAATACCGGGAATGTTCGGCACCATGGACATCGGCCGAGCCAGCTAGCGGGGAGGAAGCAAGGCATGGGTTTTGGAAGCTGAGGTGCTTTCGCAAGCACGCTCAGCAAAGCGGCTCTGTAATAATTCCCCGACTGAGCACATTTATAAATCTTGACAAACGCTCGGCGTTTAACTACTGCCATCAATTACGCCTGCTGTCACCGAAGGCCAGCAGCCACTCCTTTGGTGGCCACGGTGGCTGTTTCAGAGTCGCCCAGCCATACCAACCTAGCGCTGAGGACAGGGAGGAGGGCAGCCCTAAAGCGTCCCACCTTCCCTTCCCTCCCCAAGGGCTTTTCCCCACCAGTACAGGAGCACGGACAGAGAAGGAGGGTACGAGATCCCCTCTGCTTCTCTGCCCAGCTCTATTGCAAAGCTGCTGCAACACCAAGGGTAAGTCGCAGCACCCCTCTGAAACACGGAGAGCTTTCTCCCTCACCAAAGAGGGGAAAAACCAGAATTTACGTGTGCTTTTATAAGCCACTCAGGTACACGGTTGCAAAGCACTACAAAGGCAAGTGGGTGTTTCAAACGATCAGGAAGGTGCGAAGATGTTTCTGTGCCCACAAGCTATGCCGAGCTGCCTGCTGCCTGCCTACTTTGACGTCAATGTTCCCGTTACCTGAGGCAGAAGGTTTTGGCCATTACTCACTCAAAACCCAAAAGACATGCCCAGCAGGACAGACAGGATTCACACGGGCTGCTTGGTCGGGAGCTGAAGTGCTCGGAAGACGTACAAACCACCCACTGGGCAAATCTGCTCGTGAGTTCTGCACCACGGAAAATTCTCCGTATGCAAAAAGAACAACCCGCAAGGCTGATATTCCTACAGCTCTGTAGCACGCTGGCGAGGTTAGGGTGGCTTTCCTGGCTTGCAAAGACCAGCATGTTCTCTGCAAGCTCGAATGGTTTCAATTGAGGCACGCTGTTCCAAATGGAAGCAGCTAATCAGGGATCCTACGGTTCCCAGCCCTGGATCAATGGCATGAGCCATCTGTCCAGGCAAGGCTTTGTTTTTTTCCAGACTTATTGCCCTCTAGTGTGATCGTCATGTTATTACTACCTTCCCAGAGCTGGCCCCCTTCCTCCTCCTCCTCTTCCAGTCTTATCTTGCACAGAGGGGGAGATATATTTTAATTTTTACAAAATGGAAGTGTCTGTGTATATTTGGCAGGGGAAAAAACATCGTCCCCTCCTCTGCCGCGCAGAGCTGGGTTGGAAGTTTCTCTCACCGATATAACAGAAGGCATCTGTACGGGAGGGCCTGGGAGGACGGGCATGGTCTGTCCGTTTGCAAGCTGCACGACAAGTGGAAGGGAACCTGTGGGAGACCTGGAGAAACAACAATTCAAGTTCTCATGGATTATTTCAGGTTTATGCTGTCCCAGCAGCCCCACGAGCTCAAGGGCAGAAGCACAAATTCATTCTGGTTAGTGGATTTGGGCTTGTTTTCCCATTTCTGAATGGCGTGTTCTGAACAGGGGGTGCAAAGCCTAACTGAGCACACGTTAAGGTAGCTCAGCCGCTTGCACGCTCGCCGCATGGCAGCCAGGACGTGCCGACATCACGCTGAGGCGACGCAGGCTGCCGCCTCTCGACCGGGGCCGGCACCGACGCTGATGACCAACGTTACGACGTGCCCTGGTTAACTCCTGGGCGTACACTGGCTGGACAAAAGCCCCGAGACACGATGCCCACCTAAATAGGCAGAAAAGCACATCCAGAGGCTGCTGCAGCTCCTCCTTGGGGAGATTAAAAGTGTCCTCCCGGGCTGAGCCTGGCAACGGACAGATGGGAGATCTGGGCAGCTGCTCCTACCAGTAACTTCTTGGCCTCTGAGCCACGTCTGCTGCGCTCCCATGAGAGGGTTTGCAAGGATTTAGCTTTCCATTAACAAGAGCTTCTGACTTTGACTCCAGAGAAAAACTCCTAAATATGGAGTCGATGCAGGGCTGGCTTGTGTCTGCACAGACAATGGCTCTGGGAGACGGGAACGGTCCCGCTCACTGCAGGCCGGTGGAGGAGGCGATTGCACCGGAGCCTAATTGTGACAAATTAAAAATATCAAGAACTTTTTCCATCGCAGATCACTTTGCGGTGAAAGGCAGCGTTTCCGCACGTGGTGACAAACGGGCACACACACACTCCTGCTGCCCTTTCAGAGCGTTCGCAAACCTCACCACACTCGGGCTCTGACCCTCCGGACTCAGCCCTTCTGGGAGAGCGAAGGAAAAGCTGGAGCTGATCTGCTCCCACGGATGGGGAGAGGAAGGAAACCATCCCTGCCAGCAAGGGCTGATCTCCCGCTCCTCCTCAGCTCATGGCAGCGCAGCAGGGAGCCGAATGGAGGCAGACACGAGCCAGGAAGGGAAGAGTAGAGCTGCTGGGAGCCTGACTTTGGGGGAGGGAGAAAAGAAATTTGTTGCTGCCTCCTCTGCCGAGCCCAGGGAAGGGGACGGATGAGGCTGGGCTGCCTGGGATCCTCGGAGGAAACGGCGCTGGCGTGGAGTAACGGCAGGGTGGGGAGAAGCAGGGGACGTGGGTCAGAGGGGGGAGTTCATCGTGCCAATAACTCAGGCTGGAATTTTTAAGGCTGCCTTGGGAACGTGAACGCTCGACTCTCATTCATTTCTATTGGGCATCCCAAATCCTCCAGGCTGCTTTGAAAATCCCAGCCTAACAAGGCGAGTTACAGGGAGGTCACAGCCTCCCCTCCATCTCTGTCACGCTGACAAGCCCACCACATCCACCACAGCCCTAACACAGGGACCCTCGTTAAAGCTGCAGCCCCAACTCTCCGTAGAGCGCGTTCGACTCTCACACCCTAGGAGGGATCTACCCCCGTGGGCTGCAAAGGATGCATAAAATCATATTAAAGCCTAGCGTACTCCAGTTCTGA
Source organism: Balearica regulorum gibbericeps (assembly GCF_011004875.1). Classification (NCBI taxonomy): domain Eukaryota; kingdom Metazoa; phylum Chordata; class Aves; order Gruiformes; family Gruidae; genus Balearica; species Balearica regulorum. The sequence goes on from NC_046212.1 coordinate 2,487,764, forward strand.
CTGTTTTTGTGCCTCCAAGCACGAGGGGACTCAGTGTCTCTGCCTGTGCGGGGTTACAGAAGGAACATAATGCCCTTTCAAAACCCCAGGACAATCACTTAACCCCTTAATGCCTCAAGACAGAATTTAAAACTTTCCATCAGGAAGCCTGGATTGATGGTGCCAGAGGGGTCAAAGCAAAAACACACAGAAAAATATGAACTGACAGCTGAAAAAAACGGCTTGGTTAATGTAAGGAGCCAGCCTCAAACAAGGGTAATTAGAAAGAGGCCAGGACCACAGCAAAAAAGAAGCATCCTGACACCAAAGAATAGAAGTGGGGCTAAATATATGTCTCCTGAGGGCGCATTGTAATGTGTTTCCTGCATCCTTCAGGCTCCTTCCTTTTATGTGCAGGGCCAGAGCTACCTAACAGTGTGGCAGGCTCATAACCGCTGCAGCGAGTGCTCTGGAGCCTCCGATCCAGATTGTTAAAGGGGCAAAAAGGAGCAGGTCATTAGATCTGCTGAAACAAACAGCTCCCGAGGCAGAAGCTGACCATGAAGGAGGCCAGCAGGTTGCAGAAGAGGTTACACTTCAGAGGCAACAGCTGTCTGAGAAAATCCCAAAGCCGTTAAAGATCCAGACAATTTCCTACCGTCGGTTTAGCTGAGTTCTCTTCGCCGCATCAGGCTGCAAAAGCAACTTGGGAGTCCCCAGTCAGGCCACGCTCCCATCGTAGACAGCGAGCGTCATGTCAACGTGGTTGGGGATTGGGTTTAATTTCTCCCTGCGGTGAGTTTTGTCTCGTTTCGTTACACTATGACAATTAGTTCCTGCTTTCTGCACTTACACCCCATTCTGCTTTTGGAGACAGTGCTGCAACGAGGCCCTTATGCCCAAGCAGCCGCAGCGGGAATCGTGGCACCTCAGTTGTTCTGACAATCAAGGAACTTATTTAGGTACCTAATTACTGCCCAGGAAGCCTGACGATACAGGAGAAAAAAACCTGAGCGCACGTTTCCCTCCTCCGTACTTACCCAAGCTGTCTGTTGGAAGGGGGAGCCTGGGTAATGACGGAGGTCGGAGAAGGCAGCGTAGGGTGGAGCGGGTCGTAACCCAAGTGTAGAGGCAGCGAGCCTGGACGCACGATGGTTGGAGTAGGCGTAGAAATGATTACAGGCTTGGAGGTGATCTCCTGAAGAGGATCAACAGACAAAAGGAGACATGCTGTTACTTATTAGTTTAATAATCACCTGCCTGTCTCTTCCTTCTGATGGCTTAAAAGCAATTTAGGGACAATTAAGGCGCCTTTGCCACAGAAAGTGAGGCATGGAGGGGAGCGACTCGGCCACAGCCACGCTGATTTGATGTCAGTGCAGGGAACGGGGCACGGAAATTCAGACTCCTGCTGCCTGCAGCAGCCATTGGGATATAATCCCCCTCTCCAAATTACTGCTCCAGTTCCAGCTAACATCTCTAGAGCAGGAAATTATTCAGATGGAGACTGCGTGACCTGGACTAATCTGCTCGGAATCACCAGCCAGCCCCACAGGACACAGGGAGCCGGTCTCAAAGAAGATGCGTTACTTCTTTGGCACTTTTGCCCTGCCAGAAAAGCATTCCCAGGGTGAACAGCAAAGCTTCCTGCATCAGCCAAATCCACATGGAGACTTAAGGCCAGCAGACGTGTATTTTAGAGATCAAGTTTTTCTCTTTATTTCTAAAGCAAGGGGAACCTCACAAACCCAAATCAGGCCTTGGCACCCAAGTGGAAAAAAAGCTTGTTCTCACCCGGAGAAGGAGAGACCAACATCTCCACAGGACACGGTCAGGGAGACCTACCTTCTCCTTGTTCGGTGGCGACCGCGGGTTAGACGCAGGGCTGTCTGGCGGGGAAGAGTCCACCTCCACCGGCTCTTCCTCCTTTATCTTGATGTCCGGAGTGGAGGGCAGTGACATGTCCAGGGCTCCGGCATTCTACAGGAAAACCAGCCACGGATTGAAAGGACAATTAGCTCATATTGTTTGTGAAACATTTGGCTGCTCCCAGAGGAAGAGCTACAGCTCTGAGCTCTTGCCAAATTATTATTATTTATTTGTACTGAAGTAGCATCTGGGAGCCTGAGGCGGAGAGCGGTGCCGCGCCGCGCCGGTCCCGTCCAAACAGAGACGGAGGCCTAGGAAAGAGGGTTTCTGCCCCAGATGGCACCATTTTGTGGTTTCTCAGTAACACACATGATTCTTTCCATGAGTTACTTGTTGGTTGGGGTTTTTTTTCATAAAAGGGCTCTGCTAAGGAGAACAGGTAACAAAGCCAAATGCCTGCGAGTTACAGAAGGCACTTTCATTCACAGAAGAGCTGTAAAGCATTGTATAAATCAGCCTGAATTATTTTATTACCCGATTATCAAAAGCAAACAAAGAGCCATGCAAGTTATTAAATATCTATGAGCGCCCCATTAAAATAAAACCCAACCATATGCCTGAACCTGGCAACTTGCCACCACCCTGGGTTCCAGCAGTGCCACGTGCCCCATTTTAACCAGTTAATGACTTGCTGGGGACACGGGAAAAGGGCAGGGTGACAACAAGGGGGTGACACACACAACTAGACTGAGCGGCCACCGCTCCCCTCCCTAGACCTGGACGAAGAGAAAACCTGGGAGAAGATGGCACACGGGAGCACCGGAGGAGCACGCACCGGAGCCAGACTCCAACTGCAGGATGCTGCGTTCAGTTGGGCTCCAACAGACCTCGCAAATCACCCGGTCCCTCTCTCCGTCCGGGGCAGGAGAAACTCTCCCTAAATCAGTCCTGACGGCTGTTTGTCCATCCTGCTCTTCCTCCCTCCGCAATCAATCCCAGCGCTTTCCCTTCCCTCGCCCAACGGCTGACAGTTCGTCCTAGCATCTAACCTAAACCTCCTCCTTTGCTGCATTTTAAAGTCCTCTCTAGGGAGGGAAAATTGCGGCAAGAGGGTAAATCCGGGCATCTACGGATGCTCTCGAGTGGGGTGCGGCTCCAGCGCCTCCGCTCCGCACTGCTTTACGCAGGAGCTTTGCTCGCGGGGAAGCGCAGTAACCATTTACCTGCCCTCTTAAGCAGAGATGTTGCACTGGGAATCACAAAGGAGAAGGGATTAACGTGCAGGAAAGTTTCAAACCACTTAAAGCGCCTCCAGGGAAGCTCCTGCTGTGCCTATGTTTTTAATTAACACGCTGGTGTCGAGACCACCCTCGGAACTGGAGGACAAAACACAACAGCAGCAACTGGGCTCAATGCGGCCAAATGTTGAAAGCATCTCAGAAATGCAGCAGGCAGCTCTGGCCAGGTTCGGTGAGTGACAACCCATCTGGGCCCGGGGGACTTCGCCCGTGCAGAGATTTTCTAGGAGGGGATAATGCTTTCCCTTACCACCTGAAACCACCCCAAACTTCACGCCGCCCCGTTCGCCTGGCTGCCGGCAGAAATATTTAGACTGCAGTCATCCTAAAGCAAAAAAAAAAAAAAAAAAAAAAAAGGAAAACATCTGACAGCCTCAGGATCTTAGCTGCAGCCATTAGGTTACGCAGCCTGGGAGATGGGTGGTCTTACATATAAAACGACCGGCTAGACTGTGGGCTGCTCAACCATTTATATGTGAAACCACAACCGAAAAGCTACCTTCTCCCAGCACTCTGGGTCTGGGCTGCAGAGAACAAAAGGCAGGGAATTCAGAGCATAAAATGCCACGCAGCCCTGACAAGGCCCTGCAGCATACCAATGAGAAAGATCAATTTATGCTTTAAAGAGCCCTGTTATTAGGAGAGCGGGTGAAAGACAGTTTTCAGTTTTAATTCTGAATTCCTCCGTTCCCCATCTCGGTGAAGATTTACGCGGCTGTGCTCCTGCAGTTTATTTCTGAGCAGCGCCGCTGACTGTGAGCGTATGTACATACATATATCAATTTAGTAAATGTATGTGCCAGTCTAAGAGCCCAATACGCATCTGCTGCTCCTCAGATCCTGGAAAGGGGGAGGGAAATGTCCTTAATTAGCTGCTATCTGACGAGATCCCGTTGTCCTTCAGACCCTTGCGCTCCTGAGGTTGGCAGGGGCAGCCCGAATCGATACCGCTTGCATATGAGGGAGCTCTTTGTTAGGAAAAGCCTGGCTCCTCCGTAGACCCCCCCCCTCTCTTTGCACGTACCCTGCCAGCGTTCCAATGCTAAAGGCACAGGGCTGAGCTGGGTCTCTTCCCTGCTGATTGCACCTTAAAGGCTCATCGTTAAGGATCTTCGTTAAGCTCAGAGTGAATTTTTGCTCAGATCCTGAGCGCTTAACAGAATCCTGCTCTTTTCCTGCATCTCCTTCCCAAGGTGCAAGGTATTTCGGGTTCTGCCTTTTTTTTTTTTTTTTTAAATCTTTTTTGAAGTGCAAAGCCAAAGGAATAATAAACCATTAAAATCCGCTCTCGCCAGGCCTCGGACTGCGGGATAGCTAGCCAAAGTCACCCGAGTTAGAAAAATAAAGTCCCATGTAAGCCAGCATATTAAATCCGAGACCACACTTAGTTACCCTACGACATATGCCTTTCATCAGAACAGCACCGTCCCTCCTCCAGCCCCCACAATATGCGCCTGGCTCAGTTTTACGGCAACGGTGGCCTTTGCCTCTTGCCTTTTTCTCGTCATCCTCCGCGGCTTTCTTGAACTCGTGCTCAAAGGAGCTGGCCAGTTCATTGAAGAGTCCCACTTCTTCGCAGTTTTTCAAGAACCGAGTTGGGGTCGGAGTCTGATCTGTTTGGGTTGTAATACCAAGCATCGGTCAAAGAGAGGCTAGAAAATTCATTTTAACCACCTTAGTCCTCTCCGGGGACCCCTAGAAAACGTGGCCTCTGTTTTGGGAAAGTCTGAATGCTTTTCCGCTAAGGTGCGTGTCCTGTTTGCAAAGCAAGTGACAAGTCAGAAAGGGGAAAATAATTTCTTGTTGATTTTGTTTCTCTGTTTAAAACAATAATCATCGCAGCGAGAGGCGTGCAGTGGTTTCTGTGAAACCCCTGCCTGTGGGTCGTGTCCTGTCCCTCCCACCCCGGGGTTTTGCCTGTCCTCAGCTAAATTGCTGCTGCAAGGAATGAAAATCTCCCTGAAACAGCAGATCTTAAAAATACGGAGCGATGAGAAGGGAAACGGCTGATCGGAGCAGCTCCACCGCTGATGTGGAATAGAGCCGGGCAGAGTCGCTTCCCTCTCTGTGTCAGCTCTGTACATTAATGCGCATCCTAGGACAGACAGCTACGTGGGAGTGCTAATAATTACCACCACTGTCCAAAGCAATCCCTCTGGGGCCCGTTTTCCACCATATTAACACGTTGAGTCATGATCTCTCTGGCCATCACCCAGGCTATAAAGCAGAAAGAAATGTCCCCGCTCCCAGCGAGCCTCGTTTTTTTCTGCGTGACGTTAGGTCAGGAGACCAGGTACTAGCGGGAGCCCGGCACGAGCACGTTACACCGAAAGAATCCATCTGGCAGAAAACTACATAGATTTTTAAGCACAAAGAGGATCCCTGGGATAGTTTAGCCTGACCTTCTGCATAAAACATCGGCTGTTTGGCACAGATGCTCCCTGTTTGAGCGCAGTAGCTGTGCTCGAGCTGAAGTGTCTACGGAAAACATCCCATTTGATTTCAAACCGGCCAGCGGTGGAGAGTCTCCCGCAGCCTTCGGGAAGCGACTCTGGCGATGACTTCGCCTTGCTGTTGCAGAATTACGCTTTATTTCCAGCCTGACTTCAAACCCTACCTATTGGTTTTGTTAAAAAAGCAAAGGCCTCCTCTGAGTACGCTTCGGTTCCCCCCAAATCTCTCTTCATTAAGCCAAGAAACTTTGTCAACTAAAGATCTCTGCAGGAGGCTGTTTTTCCAGCGCTTTAATGGCTCTCAGGACTCTTTTCGGACCATTCCCCATTTAGCAATGTCCTTTCGAGCCACGTACGCCAGCCCGGGGCCCAAATCTCCAGCAGAAGTTTTCAGTGTCGCAATGCAAAGCCGTATAACCTCTCTCGTCCTACCCTTCCCCAATTCGTACCTCCAGGAATTGCGGCAGCTCTTCCGCCCACAGCATCACCCCAGAAGTGCACGTTCCCATTTAAATAAGTCTCTCTGCTGCCAGCTATAACCGGCAGAGAGAGAACAATTCTTTATGACTCTCTTTAGCTTAACCGCGGAGTTACGGCAAGAGATGTACGATGAATCCTCCTGCTCATTAACACACAGGCTGCTGCCCTGGACTCGGCACAAAGCAAGAGGGAGGGAGAGAACAAGAAAATCCAGCGACAAAATGGTGGCTTTAAAAAAAAACAACAAAAAAGGGCAATAACGCCCTAGATCTCACTGCTCAAAGCCAGCATGCTTTATTGCCCTTGCAGTTCCCCGTCAAGATCTCAGGCAGGGAAAGCCTCTGATAAACAAGCTGCTCTTGCCCTGACCACAGCTAAATAAGTTGGGTTTTGGTTTTTTTGGTTTTTTTTTTCCTTTGTGGTTTACTCCAGAGCAGCTCACTGAGCATCAGCGCAGAGGAGCTGGGAGAGGGGGCTTAGACCTGCCCTTGCTGCCGTTCCTCGTGCTCAAACTGAAGCGTTTCAGCCCAACCCACAGTTTTACCCACGAGAGTTTGAGCGCGGGAGGAGCGTACACCTCTGGGAGCTGCAAAGATGAGGGTTTTTAATGCAGCACCCCTGCTAGAGCAGGAGGGACTTTGGCTGGAGATGGGACCGTACCCCGTTTCTGCTCCCCCATCACCACCTGGCCAATTTACACCCTGGGTTTATCAAGCAAAAGCTCCCCCTCCCCCTGCGCACCCTGTTTAAAAAGGGGCCGAACCGAAGAAAAAACGACTTTTAGGAATCAGAGGTTTCTTTCAGCCGCTGCCCCAAATTCTTCACCATCAACTCCCATTAGCCTGATCCCATTTGAAATTAATTCTCCCTCTGGGAGCCCTCCCCTGGGCTCTGCCCTTCCAGCAAAGGCTGTACGAGCTCTCTTACGATCCTACCCACAGCTACAATTAACTCGGAGCCTTTAAGAAACCAACGGAATTGCTATTTCCTACTCGAACACTGATTTTGGGCTGGAGATGAACCTGGGAAAAGGGTGCCAGGCTCTTACAGCAGACACTTCATTTCCCCTTAGGAACTCTCAAGGCTTCCGAAAACATTTCCTCCTCTCTTCTTGTTCTCAGCAACAGCTTTTTCATCCAGTGGTAACACAAACCTCACGCCCTTTAAGGAGCCCGAAGGAAAAGGGACTGACAAGGCAGGAGAGTATCCGTAACCGGCAATAATCTACTGCCAGACAACAATATACATGTTTTTTTCTCCCCCCCCCCCCAGTCTTATAAAGGCTGCATTGACCGCACGCTGCCAGAGCGTCTCATTCGGGCTCTGTAAATGCACTCTCGGCAGTAGCCAGTGCACTCGATGGCGTTTTAATTTATTAACTGCTAGCCTAAAAGCTCAAGAAAATTGACACCTGGGCTGAGGAGAGGAAGCTGGGTTTGTCAGATTTTGTTCATCGTCCTCAAAGCACATGCAGAAACGTGAAAGACCTTTTGTCCATAAATCTTCCAGTCTTAATAAAAAAGGGTGAGAGCTAAAAAAAAAAAAAAAAAACCCCAAGAAAAAAAAAACCCACACCACAAACCCTGATACTACCATAAAAAAAAAAAAAAAAAAAGAAACTTGGAAGCCTCTGGCTTTCCTTTCCTCCTGATTAAATGCAGATCACAAGAGCTTTTTATGGGAGGTAGAGACGTTTTTCAGTGCATCTGGTCCCTGGTATTAATCTTGCAGTCATGCTATATTAATGTGCACCATTTTCAGAGCTGGCCTGGATTGAACGCCACATACCTGCTATGATGACTGAGTCAGTTCGAGCAGGGCCGAATTTCAATGTCATCTCATGCTTGTGTTTATGAACCGCCAGGTGGTCCTCGTTTGTAAACCTCTGAAATGAAACAATTTAGAAAATCGTGAATAAATGCATTTTGTGTTTTACGGGTACATCCTGCAGCAGGGTGGGGGGGGAAAAGAGAACCGCCCGGAGAGCAACTGTAACACAATCGCTGCCGAGCGTTAAGCAAAACCAGAGCGGGACAGATTGTTTGAGAAGCGGTGTGTGAACACATTGCTCAAAATGAAAAAGCCATTACACGGAGCTTCTAGGGAACGGGGGACAAATATTTTTAATAATCCCTTTTTTTCCTTTTTTTTTGTTTCTTTTTTTCCAAGCGGCAGGACCACGCGGTGGCTGTAACCGATGTAGGAAATGCAAATCCGCCCCGTTCGGTGAGATGCGCCGCTTTACTGCTGGCTAATGGAGGGATGAATTAGGCGCTATTAGGGGTCAGGCAGCTTTTTTTGGACGGCGTGCGGCGGAGTTGGCACCCGCCTGGCAATTCAGGCCGGGGCTTTATGGAGCAGGACGGAGGCGGCTGCCCGCCGTCCCTGCCCACGGCTCTTTGCAACGGCACGGAGCAGCCCGAAGCACGGCCGCCGTCGAAGCGGGAGGGGACGGACGGACACAGGTTTCACGTGCCGTAAAGACGCCGTCTGAAATTCCACCTGCGGGAGGATTGCGGAATAAAAACCCACCCGTGATGGTTTTAGGGATGTGAGAGCAAGGAGGCAGGGCTGGGTGCAGGGTGGGGGGGGGGGGGCCGTCGCTGACACCCAGACAAAACACTTTAAACGGCTGCACCAGCCCCGAGCATCGAGATCGAGGAAAGGGAGAGGGAGGGGGAAGAGGCAGGGATGGGGTTAAAGCAAATAATCATAAAGACCCGAGGATGGATTGCGCCTCTCCTAATAGACTGCGACAAACCGGGAGGCTGAGGGCATTGCACGGGCCGTACTGCAGGATTTTTATGCGTCCGGGAGCTGCGCAACGTCGGGCTTGTTTCTAGAAAGAGCTGCTGCTGCAGCAAAGAATTTTTGCCCTTTTCCCCTTCTTCTTTTTTTCCTCTCTTTAAACCATCCAACAAACAAACCAACCCAAAGCCACCTGTTTCGGTGAATTAGCTCAAGCGTGACACCCCGGGTTCGCTCGCTCTTTCCGATGCTTATTTACGACTCAAATTTATTTTATTTTATTTTTTTTTTAAATCGAGCAAAGCTGCATTTTCCAGGCTGGAAGCTGCGGCGGCGCCTTCCCGGGAGCCGTGTGACGGGGCTGGGGAGGTGGCGGGGGGGGGGGAGAGACATTAGCAGAGACAAGGGACAACGGGCGCATCCGCACACGTCCCATCGATCTTCCCCTTCGGCGCAATAACAAGTGTGTTATGCAAAACGTCCTTCAAAGACGTTGCATCCAAAGGTGCTTTTGATGGCGACTCGTTAACTGGGGCTGAAATTAAAATAAATTAGAGCTGGTGGGTCTTAACACACTTGCAGGGAAAAAACACCAAAGAGGTTTTTTGCCCGCGTAACTCTGGGCATCCAGCTCCCCGATCTGATCCGTAACTAAACCTTAAATAACATTTCTCGATGGTTTTGCTAAAGATACACGTGTTCTGGGTTTCTTTCCTCCCCGCAGCTTTCAAAAGCCTCAGCTCTGCTCCAGCCCAAACGTGACTCATTTCCAAACGGCGTTAACAAATCTCGGCGACGCCAAAACGGCACCGAACAAAGGAGAAGGCGAGCGAACCGCCGCCGCGTTCCAAGGGAGACAAAATTTGCGGCATCGTTTTGCACCGCACCATAAAGCGTTCGTAGGAAGGGGGGAACCGGGGAGAAAGGGTGGGCATCGACACTTTGTCATGTTTCTGGCCCAAAAATCACCCTGGTTTTTAACGTAGCCGGCTGCCAACCCAGCTCGCCCCTTGTGACGCGGCGACGAGCCGTTAGCGGAGGAAAATAGGTGGGTTATGGTAAGAGGAGAAAAATAAATCAGGTTTTTTTGTGAGGACAGAGGAGCAGCCAGTTTCGGATGAATATTTAGCAGGCAGGCGGCCGCTGCTCCAGCAGCGTCTCGAAATACTGAACATACGGAGACGGGAAAAAAAGGAAAGGGAAGATAATTCCCCAACTCTCTGACTCCGTTTTGTACTGGGTAAAGAAATGAGAGATTTTTAGGTCAATGAGGGAAGCAGCAAGAGGACGAGGTAGGGAATGGGGTCACATTTCTCTCCCCCGCCAGCCTCGGCTCAATACCTCTGAATTTATTTTAATCTTTCATTTTGCTCCATTGCAGGATTAGGTTTTTTTTTTTTACAATTTTTTTTTTTTTCTAGGGCACTTTTCCTGCTTTCGGTGTGCGTTACAGCTCTATTTAACATCTTTATGTGGTCTCACTAGCTTGGGAGCTCTCTCTTTCTCTGCACAGAAATGCTCACAGACACAATATATCTTTCTACATACATTTCCAAACGCCGAAACCTAGAGGCTGAGTCTGGCACTTCAGTTCTAAATCATGTCATTTTACACAGAGAAGAAAGCAGGGGGGGAGAAAGGGGGAAGAGTAGGGGGAAAAAAAAAAATGGAATGAGTTAAAGCCACAGCACTGGCTTTAATATTTAATCTCCTTCCATCAGCAGCTGACATATAGCAGTGTTATTTCAGCCTGCTATTTTGCGGGTGTCTGAATTAAAAAGAAGATGTAGACTGTAAACTCTTTGGGGCGAGGGACAGGCGCTGGGATAACGCTGCTGCCTCGGCCCTGAAAGCGGCGGCGACCCTTCAACGCTGCGTAAAATAGGAGTTTAAACACCTATTTTATAAACGCCCAGCCCCGATTTCTGCTTTTCTCTTCTCCCCACGGCTGTCTTTGGTGCAGGGGACGGAGCAGGCGGATGGCATTTGGGGTTTGGGTAAACACGGGGCCGGGTTATTTACCCCAGAGACAGTAACAGCTTTTTGAAGAAAACAGATTTGATGGAGACTAAGGCTGGCCAGGCTGCATTCTTTACTCAACAGGCTGTGACAGCTCGATGAATAAATGCGCTCGTTTAAAAATCTTTATTTAATAGGACACAATGCTTCCAGCTGGACCAACGTGCCATCTCCATTAGAGCAAGAGCCAGAGAATAAATGCAGTAGGCTGAAGGCTGGATCTTTAGTCAGAAGGAGATTTTTTCCATCGGTTTAATAAGCACAACATGAAAAACAAGGGCTTGCTCGGGGTTTCTCCTTGCCTTTGTAAAGCCTACAAACCGCGTTCGACGCAAAAGGAGGGTTGGCGAGTGCCGAACCCACCGCATCCAACCCTCCCGGCTCTCCCGGCAGCTCCGGCGCACAAGCTGCACGGCTATTTTTTAACCTTGACAGTAATTTTCAGAGAACATAAACACCGGCTGCGCACCGAGCCGGTCGCCTGGCCAAAATTCAGTTTTAATATAGACCGGGTGAAGGCTGCAAGAGCAGAAACCGTTCCACGGGTGCACACTCATAAAAAGGGGACTTTACCTCGCCGAAAGCGCAAGCTCTGGTACAATCTCACCAGACCTGAAAAGGGGCGAGAAGCCAAACCTATCTCCGTCAAACTCATCACAGGGCTAAATTAATAAGCTGTCATTAATACTGGGAAGCCAAAACGCTGCTCCAACCTTAACTCCAGCACAGCGGGTGTGGTATCCTGCCCACGGACACCACGGTGCTGCCGTGACATGGTTGAAGCACCTGGATACCAGGGGAAAGAGGAGAAGTCAGCACTTGTCTTGCAACTGCAGTGCTGGAGGTAAATGACTGCACTGAGCGCTCCGGCGTGGGTAAGCTGAGCTCAAAGTCACCCCGAGTTTAAACAGTGCCACAATAGGTTTCACTTCCAAAGCCTGTCTGGTTGCTGCAGTGCCCTACAGCGAGCGATAGCGCTGCCATCGGTCCAGGACAGGGGGGCTGGGGGATGCCCTGGGCTCTGCCTTGCTCTCCTGGCACCGCCTCGGGCGAGGGGCACCTACCTCCATCATTTGGGGACCTCCCAGCGGGCAGGACACCCGCACAAACCCGCTAAGGCCACGGGGAAATGCTGGACCTCCTGCATGCATCCCAGCCCACCCAGCACCCGACGCAGAACATCCTCCCAGCGCTTCCCGGCTTTGAGGCAGACCCGCCTGCCTACGCCCCATCCATACATCTCGCCGTGACAGGGCTCAGATGGATTTCTAGCCGCTTGGCAGGCTGGATAGATATTCCCCGTTCACTCGGCACAACTGCAGAGGTAACTAATGCGGGGTCACGGGTGCCCCCAAGGGCTGGATGCCCAAAGGTTAGCCGTTACGGCTGTGAGTGATGTGACCCCCCAGTTCTGGCACAGATCTCGGCTCCATCTCACCCATTTCCCATCTGAGCAATGACAACGATAATTCCCTCCCTTGCAGAGAGGCTGTAAGGATTAATTCGCTAATGTGCATAAAGTGCCCCGATACTGGAGTGATTCATAGATTTTAAAGGCCGGGGGACCATTACAATTATCTGCCCGGGACCACGTGAATCCCCAGATGAGCCCATTTCCATAGGAAAGGAGGTGTCACGAGACAACGAAGAGAGAACGTCGCAAAGACTTGTTGGTTTGAAAGTATGCAACAATAGCACGGCCAAGTTGTCTTAGTTTTACACTTATGAAAGATGACACGCAAAGATTTCGGACCTGTTTCCTCTTGGAGGGTTCCCCGTAAGGCAGTGCTCACCGGGCCAGGTTTCAGAAGAGCTCGGAGCCCGGTTGCTCCCACTGGAAAATTCGTGGCTACGTTTTCGAAAGCAGCCAGAACATCGAGTCCGTTGCAGCTCAAAGGTGGCCGCAGCAGCTGTAATTACCGAGCACTTCTGGAAAGCTGGTTTCAGTGGCAGCGTCCTTCCGCTAGAGGAGGGAAGAGACAGCACCTCCACGAGCCTGAATGAGGATAAACGACAAGAGCGAAGGTTTATGAGCGATCAGCTCAAGAATAATAAAAAAAACCAGATCGTGTACTGCACGTATAGGTATTCAAAGAGAGCTTTGCCGCTCCCGCTCGAGCACAAAGCCTTTCGCAGGAGGGGGAGCGGCTGCTCGGTGGGTTGCGAGTGCAGCACGGGCTTTATACCGAGAACGCCCCTGAGCCAAGGTCATTTCATCCCAGGCTGTACGGGGGAGAAACAAAAACCTGCAAGAGAGAACCTTTTGCGAGAGGCAATCTCCACGGCTGCATCGGCCGGGGAACGTCAGCACAGCGTCCGCTTCAGGGCTTTTGCTTTGTCGCTGCCGCAGCGGGGTCGTTTCTTGCATTGCGGCAGGATGCTCGTCTGCAAAACGATCGGGTATTATTAAGCGCTCGGTGCCCTTCCCAAGTGGAAGGCGGCAGGAAAAAGCTTATTTCTACTCACTTAGGTCCTGTGAAAATCAGAAAGGCCACAGCCAGCTCAGTCACCTCGAAAAGCAGAGGGCTTGGAGGTGTTTTGTGCAATAGCCCTCCTGCAGCTTCCCCCCCCCCATTAAAACTGCATCGAGATTAAACCTTGAAACGTTATTTTTGGCTCAGGCAACGCCAGGGATCCATGTGGCTATGCCTTTTACTTTAAAAATTTGCTTACATCCTGCCCTGTGATTAATTCATGCTCCTTTCCTTTTTTTTTTTTAAAAAAAAAGAATAAGAATAATAATCAGAAACTTCAGCCCGCTCACAGGCAGCGTTCAGTGCTGGTGTTCGGAAGTCACGTCCAAAGAGCCAAAACGCCCTTTAACAAGCACTTTGTTTGGGATGAACATTGTGCAAACCACCACAAAATTTGCCTTTTTTTCTTTTGGGGTTTTGTTGGGTTTTTTTTGCTTAGAGACACCCATCTGCCTTCAGAGTTTGTTTTTCCGGGAGATTGTGTGTTTTAAGTTAGTTATCACAGATCGGTGCTGCACAGCGGCATCTTGTGTGTCGTATAATCTGCCCTCCAAATGCAGACGGCTCCACGTCGGGCTTCTCCCATCTCCAGCGAGCAGAGGGAGAGGAGCAGCAAGGTTAAGATGCCAACGCGTGACACAGGACGCTTCGGTTTCCCTGAGATCAGCACCTGGGAGGTGACAGACAAGCTATGGGTTTTTTTTATAATGCAACAACAACCAGGCCGGAGGGAGTGGATTTTTATGGGCAGTTCAGTATTCGGCTCCTACCAAATCACTGACAATTAGTGCCGAGATACTCAGGTTGCTCCACAAACTTCCGTGCAATTTAAACAAAGAGTTAACCAGGTTCTGGAGCTCGTCCCATCCCTGTTCCTCCTTGGCCAGAAGGGCAGAGCATTTAACTCGGAGTAGGTAAATAATTTAATTTACATTTCTATAGCTTCTCTTATCCCAGAGGGCTTCTCATACACATGCCCCTCCGCTGAAATGCAGGTGTTTCAGCAGGGGGGAAGGCAGCAACCATCTGGCCTACAGCACACCACGTAGTGGCGAGGAGGGAAGCATTCGGCCAAGGACATACGGGGCAAACTCTTTAATAAACTCTGTATTTAACTTTTTTTTTTTCATTTTAATAAAGTCTCACGTGCTAGACACAGCTTCTCCTTCACCTCCAGCACACCTGAGCTGAGCATCAGCACGTCTGGGTGCAGACAAAAACAACTGGCAACGCTCCGGAGCAGCCGACTTGCTTGGCTAGGACGGCATTCATCCCAGCTGGATGTAACCTAGGTTGGACACAGGGGGGCTTTATCTATCAAACCCGACCTTCCAGCCGCTGGAATTACAGCCCAAACCCCAGATCGCAAATCTAAGATGGGAAGATCAGGCTCCTGAATCTCTAATGGGTGTACGCTACGTGGGAGCAGGCAGGATTTTCTAAGACACCGATGCTCTCCTGCTCTGCTCGAGTGATGCTCGTGGGGGAACGGAGACCTCGAGGAGTCAGTCCGCTCCTCCCGAGTTCTCTGTCCGCAGGCATCGGCTGCTCCATCCCGTCGGCAGCAGATCTCTGCAGCCAGACGCAGACGAGCGATGAGGGGACCTGCCCGCAGTCGCACAAAGCCTGGGGCGCTCGGCTAAAACCTAGAAATGCAATAATTATTTACTTCCACACGGTGGAGCATTTTTAGCCTTGTTTCGATAAAAGCGAAGGTTATTAAAATACATGTATTAATTACCGCTGCCACATAACTTAAGAGGAGAGGCACAGCGGTAATTAACGGAGGTGAGCGAGGGGGTGGAGTTGCAGAACGTCAGCGACTCCACAGCTTGTGCCTATGGATACGCGCCTGCCCCATGGGAACCCCCAGATAGCTCCAGCGTGGATGTGAATCATTATTACGTCCCCCTGCTCGAATCCCAGCAGCACCACAGGTTTTCAGTGTGACCTTGGGCAAGCCATCAATTCTTTCCCTACCTACCAGACAGAGCAAATAAAAAGGGAAAAGGCACCATACTTCACGAGGGCGTTCGGAGAGGAAGCCGACCGCGCATGCAAGTACCAGGAGCCATGTGAGAAACACTGCAGAAAAAAAATAATATATTAACAAAGGCAATTACAGCTGTGTTTCCCTAACTGTATTTCAAGTGCGGGCGCTCAGTGATTCATTAGGAGCTCGGCATCTCTTCCCATCACAAGAGCTGGGGAATAGAGACCGAGGAAAACGGGCAGAGGCACGGCGGAGGGCAGGGAGCTTGGGCTAAGTGAAATTCCTGCCCTGCCCTACCGCAGAGAGCTGCTCAGGCTGAGCAGTTTAGGAAGTTATGTGGCATTGCGGGAGGAAAAGGGGTGAATTATGCAGCCGGGCTGTGGTGTTATTTGTGGGGCCCTGCTCTCGTGCAATGCAGAGAAAGAATCGTGAGTGGTGCTGGTGGTAGAGAAGAAAGGGTAAAAAAGAGGGAAGAAAAAAAAAAATCCCCCCCCCCAAGACTTCGGATCTACCACAGAAACCCAATCTGGGCTCCTGCCTTCCCCTGCAAGCCTCTGCTGTTTACCAAATGAGTCACCCTTCCTGCCTTGAACGCTCGACAGCTCCTGAATGAATAATCTGGGAGCAAAGACTCTTTCTCGGCAAACAAACAGCATCGGCAGCAAGCCCCGCGCGACGCATGCATGCGAGAGATAATTTATAGAGTGAAAAGAAAAGAATAACAGGAAACTCCTTCTCTGCATACCCCAAGAAACAAGAATGTATGTGTAAAAATAATTAAATCCGAACTGGAGTCGATTAATTTGTCTACAGGGTTGAGGATTTGTGCTTTGGGAGGCTGCACGGGGATCTTAAAAAGTCTCTGGACGGTGGCCAAGCCTGTCAATACCGCACGGGTGAGGAGAGGCTTTGGCAGCAGGTGCCGGAGCACATGCAGCTCCGGCAGCGCCGTGGTACGAGCCGCTCCGGCTTCCCTGCTCCCTGCCAAACCATACATCGGAGCCGAGAGCTCGGCCTCGTTGGAAACGCAGCCCTTAAACCCGGGGTGACAACGGGGAGTCTTGCAGCCTGAGGGGATGCTGAGATGCTCCCCCAGCAAGGCAGAGCGATCGGCACTGGGAAAGCGAGCTTAAAAACGTAGATAAAGGGAAACCGAGTGGTTTGAGCAGGCAGAACTGAGCCAAAACCAGAATTCAGATGTCCCCCTTGGACCTTGAGATACTTAATGCATGCATATCGGAGCGAGGGTCTGGGGTGCAGCACGGATGCTGCTGGGAGCTGCCGTGCCCAGGCACGGGACGGTGGTATCTCCCTTTCGGTACTTACCCTGGGAAAAGCGTAAGAGAAAGCTGTGCTGGGAAAACGGGACTCCAGCAATGGACTCTGCTCCGAACAACCGGTCCCTCAACTCCAATCCAACCCCTTACGGTCTTTTCCAAAGTAAATTCTCAAGGGTCGAGGGAGCAGAGGTTCAATTTGGTGTCATCCGAGAGGTTTGGTGGTTGTTCTCTCGGAAGATGCCTCGCACCAGGCTAACACAGTCCTCTCCGCAGCACTATTGTTTCAGGGCTACAAGAAAGTCAATCCTAAAAAAACCCCCACGTTAGCTCCAATGGAAAAAAGCGCTCATTGTGCCAGTGTG
Organism: Balearica regulorum gibbericeps; assembly: GCF_011004875.1. Classification (NCBI taxonomy): domain Eukaryota; kingdom Metazoa; phylum Chordata; class Aves; order Gruiformes; family Gruidae; genus Balearica; species Balearica regulorum. Next base: position 2,504,719 of record NC_046212.1, read on the forward strand.
CTGCAGCTTGAAAAAGTCGACGTGACTCAGCCTTGACCTTTGAACACGACCACAATTAGAAAAGGATGCCACGGTCCCCATTCAGGTTTTTTTAATGCACTGGAAGGTTGATTTCCTTCAATTCATTTGCAATATTGGGTACGCGCCCACCCATTCGTGGTGTGCGAGCCTCTCTTTACAGGCTTTATCGCCTGAAAAAAGCCGTGTTTTTTGGGAACCTCTCCTGGGGAAGCTCCAACAGTTTGGGAAGGGCATCGTGTTAAATGAAGACAGAATTGAGGTGGCTTAGCGGTTTGGCTTTTTCCTCATTAATGTTGGCATTTGCCAGGGAGAGGGAACAAGCTATAAGGAAACGCAGCACATTGAACTGGAGGTGCGTGGGCACGACTTAAATACGCTCACGTAGTCTAAAAACTGGGAGGGTAATTGTTGGGGGTGATAGACGGGGTATCATCGAGTGGAGAGGGACAAAATGCAAGAGGCAAATTGAGATTTATGGATCCTCGGCTACCTTGAGAAGCGACGGGGGCATTTTGGAAATAAGCTGCAGAAATAAGAAGGGTCTGGCCCCCTCTGTCTATACCGCAAGGTGCGAGCGCTCTGCAGAAGCTCAGCGCGGATCCCTTCGGCCACCTCCGATCGCACAGATGTCCCAGCGCAAGAGGTGAAATGAGAGAGCGAGGAATTCACCAAACCCCGGCTTTGACCCCGGTCAGGCCAGAGCCAGTCCTGCCCTCACATCCCTTCCCATCCATCCTTATTTACGGAGCTCCCTGATCTTATCTGAGGGCGCGATTTCCCCCTACGACTAACCCATTCTGTAGCTCCCTTCATCTTCTTTATTCCAAGGAATGTTTAAAGCACAAACGCCCTTCCAGCACCAGTCTCACCAGCACCACTTACAAAAACACATCCTCTCTTTGTGCTTCTCCACGCCTTTCTCCTGGAGATTTTAGCCAACCTGCAAAGCCCCTCTGCTCTTTTTCTGCCCAGACACAGACACAAAACGAAGTCCTGCATTTCATATAGACCATGATAAGTTGTCGGATGTCAGCGCACCGCGGTAATTAAGCTTTTAAAAGGAGATAGGCAGCAGCAGAAAAAAAAAAAATTCCGGGCATTTGACTATTTTTGCCTCTTGGAAGAGCCACCTGTTTTATCGTAACAGGTAGATTTATGGGCATATTAACGCGGCGCTGCTGCTCCCACCCTGATGAGGTTCTCAGTGACCCTCTTCTCTCTCGAGATTTATGATTTCTCAGAGCAGACTAGTGCAGAGGGGTCTGACTCCAGCTCTTTGCCTGAATCCATCCTGCACCAAGGACCCGGATCCTTTCCCCGCCCCGCCAAAATCATCTGCAATCATTATGCAACTGCACCATCTTTCAAAAGGTGCCAAGTTTTCCCCAGCAAGTCGGGTCAGGTTTACGGGGAAACAGGTCTCCTTGGTCTTCTGACATTCGTTTCCAAAGGCCTCGCGACGCTTGCCGTTACAGGAGCTCAGGACGGGGAGGTTTCAACCGTCTACACAACAGGATTATGTTTGAGGAGTGCATTAACACGCTCCCAGCTCTCCGGCGCTCGCCTGCGTACTTAGTGACCCGGCAAAATCCCCAGCAAAAGCCTTTCTGCGTCTGAAGCGGACTCCCCAGCTGCAATTCACACCAACCCAGGGCTCTCGCTCGCTTCTAATTGCCTCCTTAGCTGCTCTGAGCTAATGGTAAACCCTTTTAACATTACTTTCCACCTGCAGCCCTTAATAAAAATTAAGTGGATAAACTCTTAAGTGCAAGAAAAGAAAAAAAAAATCAGACGAGATAGAGCCAAGCATAACGCAAGCAGCTTTCCCATAAGCTTTTCCCCACGTTGTTTGATCTACAGCCGTGCTCCCAGCCTCGCAAGCGGAGATTACCCCCGCCGAGGTGCCAACTGGGTGATGATTCAGCGATGTAGAAATATACAGCTGAGGTCACCAAAATCGCTTTACTCGCATCCTTAGGGTCTTAACAATTTTTCCGCCTACGTTATGGGCTGCAGATAATAAAATTTCACATAGCAGTCAAAGCAAAATGCATTTAAATTTTCTTCTAAAGCTTACAAATGTTTGAGGTTTATAGCAAACATCACACAAGCCTCTTAAAAGGGAGAGAAGCTAACACAGCAATCACAAATTGGTTTTAATATCTAAAACGCGTGCAGGCAACGCCTCCCCCAGCCACAGAAACAAAAGCTTGTGTTAATACCCCAGCGAGCAGGTGAATTAGCAGATTTTACAAGTGCAGAAGCCAGAATTAAGATGTCGACAGCGATGCTGTGCAACGAAGAGCTCGCACCTGTATCTTCAGCGCTGCGAGTATCTGGTAAGGCATCGCAGAGAGACTTTGCAGATGTCTGGGGTGGCAGAAGCAGTGGGGAAGGCAGGAAAGGAAAGAGCCAGCAAAGAAAAGAGCCAGCAAGATACACACGAGCAAGACATCAGTGCTCTGCTCCTTACGCTTAAGTCTAGCTTAGATTGCTTCAAATCCGGTCCTTTGAATATTTATTCTTATAAATGAGCTTTTTTGAGAGGGAACCGCTCATCTCTCTGGCTGAAACCCACATGAAGGGGGTTTAAGCAGAGACACAGGACAGGTGATGCTTTGAATTCCTGACAATTATTGCAGTGACCATAAAACCCTCCCCTTCTGTCCCCCCAAATAAACCCCGCCACTGACACAGCTACACAAGCCACATTTACCGTTTATGAATAACCTGAAGAAGTTCAGAAGGCAAAAAAAAAAAAATCTTTAACTGCCCCAAAACCAGACTGATTCAACATTTTGCAAGAACTTCATTTTATGAAATGGTTTAATTTAGCAGGCTTTACTGCTGAGATTAATTTATAGCTTGTTTTGCACGGCTGCAAAACTCTCCCACCCCATCCCCTATATACACACAATTCTTTATTGTCTAGATGTTTACTCTCAGGGGGAATTTTAGGACTTTAATGTTTTTATTGTTTTAATCCGGCATATAAAAAAATTATTTGAGCAAAACAGCTGGTACAAGTGCTTGGAAAGTGGTGGTGCAGTTTCTCAGCTTGCATCATTAAGCAGGTGTTAACTAAACACGATGCCACGCTCCTCCCGAGATTTACCACGGCAGGAGACTTGCAGGGAATCTTTTAAAACCGGCAGGGATGTTACAGCTCAGCCTTTCCTGCACGGATCTTTGGTTTTTTACCAACGCACCCAGGACCTGCTTTAGCCTAAATTCCTCCAGACAGTACCACTAACCCAGGGAAGGGGTGAAAAATCCCCGCTTGCTATTTTCTGTACACAAAGGGGATTTCTGCAGATCAGCCACGTGCCCTCCTCTTTACGCACAGAGAAGAAAAAGCCCAAAAGGTACTTTTTTTTTTTTCCCCCCTCTCTTTTTCGCACACGCCAGTTCTTTGTGCGGCTACAGCATCGCAACCCCCCCAGCGGCAGGATAACGCAGTGTTTGCCCAGCAAATCCATCAGTCTTTACAAATCTCATGTTTCCTCCCAAGTCAAAAGAGCTACTAGAAATAAATGTATTTATTGTGAGTTTTTACACCTCAAGAACTGACTCTTTAAGGAAGGTTCTCATGCAAAGCAGCAACCACCGAGGGGAAAGAAGTGTCAGCCAAAACCCCCTAAAGCCTAAAAAAAGCACGACTAGAAATTATTTCTATGAATAGCTCCACTTTCATTCTCAGATCTCACATCAAATCTCTCGAAAGGACCTGAGATATTATGGCTTAAAGGTGGGTTGCGGTTTTTTTCCCCACCCTGCTCTCCAGCAATGAGATGCAGGGGTGGGGTTTTTTTTCTCCCCACCAAGTGCATAAGGACACGGCATCTCCTGTTTGCCTGCGCTCCGGCATCGCCGCTGCTGGGGAGAGCCGCATCCGTCGCCCGATGCGCAGCTCTGCGCCAGCAGCCGTGCCGGCCCGGTTGCCGCAGAGGGGCGGAGCGGTTTTCACCATCCAACAATGCCCAGCTCTGTCCCAGCGAGCATCTTTGGGAGAAAAAGAGAAGGTTTTAGCTGCCTTTCCAATTAGCAAGAGTCATCTCGAGCTGCCTCCTCGTGGCTTTGCAAAGCTCAGCTGTGGCTTTCTGGGATAAGAGAACTGAACAGGGGAAGCAGGCTCATGATTAAAAAAAAATTTTAAAAAATCCCCTGGTTATTTAGATATTGAAATAAAACCAGGTCACAGGCTTCTTGGTTACTAATAACTCTGTGCAGGGCCTAAGGAGCCGAAGGAAAACGTGCCTGGCTTTCTCCTCGCGACCCAAAGCAGCCTCCTCAGCATCGGTTTTGCTGGGGAAGGAGAGGGAAATCCCAGGCAGAGTCCCCCCACACTTGTTTCTTTTTTTTTGTCCTCAACCGACAACTTGGCTGGATTTTATGCAACAAGTTTACAGAAAATCCTGTGGACTTGTGCACCTTTTTGAAAATTAAAAGCATCCGTGGTGGCGTGGTAACAAGGCCTTTGTCAAAGCTACGTGCTGCAGTCGCACTTAGGGAATAAGTTATCTGTTCATGCAGTAAAATACAAAGCATTCATAATTTTCTCAGAGATTAGCAGACAGGTAGCAAGCAAGGCTTTGAACAACAACAGAAAAAAAAACCCAGAACCACAAAACCAAGCAGCCTTCTCTTTAAAATACTGGTTTTAACACAAGGAAGTATTTTACTGGCCAAGAAAAAACCCAGAGCTGAAAAGAGGCAGGAAAAATTCAATCCTGAGCATAAGGCAGGCTTGGCTTGTACCTTAAGACCTCTCTCATTTCCTAATCAACCCTCCTCCCCCTAAAACCTCCAAACCCAGCACCCTATTTCTCATTTGCTTTACGAGGGACGGCGGGATGAAAAACAGGTTTTGCAGTTCTTGTGATAAGATCGCACGAGGTTAAACTCACAAACCAGGGTCAACGTGGCAACACTCGCAGGTTCGCGTTCGGCTGCAAAGGCGTGCAGCCACCGGCAGCTTTCTGCTCCTGTTAAGCTCAAGACCACAAGCAAGCTTTTAGATCAGTCTAATTTCAAGTTAATAAAAGAGCCTGGCTTAATTTATGGCTTCGCGCTAGCAGTACACGCGGTTGGCATTTTTGATATAGAGCAAGAGCTTTAGGTAAGGACTGGGCTGAGATTAGTTCGTTCAAAGCAGAAACTCCATGGTTGTGAAACTCCCTTAAATCAAAAAGAGAAGAAACCATTCCTTGCAAGTACACGGCCATGTTCCTTTGTGGGTATTTTTGCAGCCCTGATCATGTTCCCAAGAAAGGGGAAACCCTCCCTCCTCGTTCCCCCCGCTGCAGAAAGTGGAAACCATCCTGTGATCTGGGAATGACGAGGATACGGCTCAGTAAAACAAAAAAAAAAAAAACCCCAAAACAAAACCACCACAACACACCAAAACAAATTTAAATCATTTAAACCTGCTTTCATTAGAAACTCCAGACCTGGTTCGATGGCCTGGCACGAGCAACTGGCGCCGCAGGTACGAGACGCGCACGGGGGCTCTTGCGTGCTCTGCGAGAAGGGAGGCGAGAACAGCAAACCCCTCTTTGAAACAGCCGGCCCCGCGTAAAGCGCGCACATCAACGGATACCCTGCAAAACCCGCGTCCCCTCACACCGCGCACGGGCCACTGTTCGAGCAGGGGATGCTCTCCTACGTCGCTGCCCAGAGTAACGACTGCTGCCGGCTTTCCTTCCTGCTGCCATCGCGTACCTGGCATCAAACCGCCCTAATAAAGGGGGACCGGTAGCCAGGCTATGCTCATCTCCATATAAACCTATATGCAGATATACATACACGACTGTTTATATAGGAACATGTCCTGGTGTGCGCGCTCTCTCCATATATATACGTATATTTATAGCTGCTGAGTCTGCAAGTCGCCCATGGAAAAGCAGATGGCTTAACAGTCCAGCTTTCCCTGGAAATAAGGCTCGATGCCCCGCGGCGCTACTCGGCGCCCTTCCTCTGGAACGAGGAAGGTTAAACCAAGTTTCAAGCGGCTCTTAAGAACACCGTGGTGCTGCCTTTGAGCTCTCGGCCCCCGTCTCGCTGGCAGGAGGGGCTCCCTTTGCACGGGGGACCAGAAATGCACCTTTCTTCAGCGGTAGGTGCACTTCTGATGTGATTTGTGACCGGTTGAAGAATCCTTTGGGACAAGAGATGCTCCAAAAGGGCAATTAGATCCATTACTGGCTATTCTATTGCCACATGAAATAGGTTTACTGGTTGTGTGCCGCCTCATATACTCCATTTTTACGCCAAAATGAACAAGTATGCTAATGAAGCGATTGGAGAGCGTGCCTGATACGGCGGCAGCGGATGGCGAGCCAATGCTTTGCAGCACAGCTCATCCTCCGATAGCGTTTTCTTCGACAGGACCTGCATTAAAGCTGGCTTCTGCATATTTTAAGGCGTTATTAGGTATTCCGCAGCCTCGGCACAGCATCTTTAAGACGATAGAGGGGAAAACCATGCAGCTATTTCTTCATTTTAATTGCCGCAGCGGCCAACATGGCTAAGAAATCTTAACGAGGATTTCTAGATCAGGCATTCGCCAGAACAGAAATGTAAAAGCTATCGCCGAACCTCACTGACTTCTCGCTCTGGAGATGCGAAGTCAGAGCCCAGACATTTCTGAGAAAATCCAAACTAGAAAAGAACTAACATGAGTTGAAGTTACTTATCTCCTCTACGTACACGTTAAACCGATTCCTGCTAGCAAGCAATTACTTCACGCAAAATCAACCCCACAGATACGTTTCATCCACCAGATCTGGGGGGTTTCTAGTGAAAGATGCAGCAGAACCTTATCAAACATGTCCACTGCGGCTTCCAGAGACCTTCTGCCAGGCAAATTCTAGTGCTGCACACACAGGAGGAGGACACTAAAATATATCTAATAACTCCTTCCAGATAAATTTTGCTTCAATGCCTACCCTTTAAAACAGCCCCCTCCCAGAACGGCCTCAGGGGCAGATGTCCCAGCTTGCGGCTGTCCCTGCGTAGGAGGGAAAAGCTGCTCTTGCACACCTAGCCCTTCACACGTGGCTGCAGGAGGGAAAGCAACTCCCGTGGCTCCCAGGAGGAAGGAGAGGGAGGGCAAGCAACGGCGCGTGCACATACAAGTGCGCTCGGAGCATCGCAGAGTTTCAGCTACAAACATTCCCAATTATCCAGGTTGCATTGCTTCCTACCTAGCATCATCTTCCAGTGAAGACCCTTTAAAAAAACCACATCCCTATACAAAATGTATCACCCCAACAGATGAAGGTGAAGCTCTCACGGGTCTCTGCACCCTGCTATCGGCATCCCGATAACAAAAGCTGTCCTGAGCAGGTATTTGGCAGCAGGGTTAGAGCAAGGCAGCTTATTCACCTGCAAAAGGAGAGCAGAGAGCGAGAAAACCAGCAGGAAAATAGAGAGGAGACCATGCAGTAGCTGCTAGTTCCACTTTCAAACCGGCCACATGCCAGCGCAGGCACGGGGTGTTGCAGCAATCCCTGCATCTGGGGCACTGCAGCAACCACCCAGGGGTTATTTTTAAAGCATTTCACGTGGGGAAGAAGGGGGAAAGAAAGGCAGCAAAATAAGAGGAATTAGCAAGTCCCCAGAAAGGGGGCAGGGAGGAAAACCAAGCCCCATGGTGGGTGGGGTGTGACAGAAAAGCCTTTTCTTTTTTTCCTGCAAGGACGTCTCTCCGAGCCATCACTCCGCAGCACGATGGGCTTCCAGATTCATCACGGCCAGACCGGCTGCTCGGTCCCCGGCTTTCCAAAGTGCTTCGACAGGCTGTCAGCATGTGCAGAGAACACCAAAGCAGCCACCAAGCTAAACCCACAACTCCTAATTAATACCTAATCAGCCAGAGGGGATGCAAACATGTTTTCCTGCAAAGAACGAACCACCGGCATTTCATGTTATTAAAAGTTGAGTCTTTGGCAGAGGCTTTCGCTGCAGTTTCTTCCCAGAGCCGCAGGATTTGTGCAGAGGTCCAGCGAGTCCTTTGGCATCCAGGCTCTTATTTAGAAAAGGAGAATTTGGAAAGCTGTCCAGACCCATTTCCATTTGACAAACAAGTGTCTCTGTCGGTTCAGCACCGCGCACGTGCTTCAAATGCAAAGCAGAGCTGGCATTCTCAGAACCCGCAATGAATCCCAGCCATAGGAATGATAAAAGATTTTAACTTACAGGAAATGCTGCTATTAAATAATATTTAAGTCTTAATTATATTTTAAAACAGCCATTTTATAAAAAAAAGAAGTTCTATTATAGTGCTTTTGTAGTTAAAGGTCTGTCAACATTTCCATTTTAAACCTTCATTTCTAGGGGGTTTATAATTTGGTCATAAAAATTCATTCTAGGCTGGAACTTGGCATACAGGGGCTCAGCCTAGGAGCAATATTTTTTATTATCCAATTTGGTTTAAATTGGTTTGGCCGTTTTTAAGTTATAGGAGTGTAAAAAATAAACGTTTACTGGTTTCAGATGCCTTCTCAAGCTTATTATTATTCAAAATTAGCTTTCCCCTCCCCACCCCCAAAAATACCTTCAGCAAGAGGTGGGAGATATCATTTTACTCTGCTGACAATACATGAGTTACAAGTCAAATTAATTCGCTTCTTTTGATGCTAACAACCTAAAGAGTTACTATAGCCAACCACTACTTTTACGCGGACCCATTACATCCTGGAAACGCTCGGAGATTTGTGTAGCATCTGCCATTTTGTGCTTGATGTACAGGTACTGCAGCTGTAAAGGCCTTAATTTGAAATAAATAATTAACTCTGGAAACCTGCATTCCTGTAAAATAATAGAAGACCTTTAACCAAGATGTTTCTCTGTAGAATTTTATTTCAGCTGTGGCAGCTTCAAATAAAAAGCTGCAGATGTGAAGCAAGCAGGCGTATACAGCTAGGAATTCCTCGCCACAGAGCTTCAGACGTTTCCTTCAATTTAAAAACCAGAAAAGAAACTCTAGTTTATGGCTCAGCTCTTCAAATCACTTGGGTGCAGTAGGGACACAACACGTACGTGACTTTGCATGCTAACTACAGACAAGGGGTATCTGTGCCCAAGCATAACAAAAAAAAAAAGCTCAGAGACAGATTTTATTCTCCTTCCGTCATTAACATCCACAATTTTTTAATTTAATATTTGGCTGGTAGAGGGGGGTGAACTGCTTACCCTGCGATCCTGCCCTGTGCTTGGGTCCCACGGTGACCCACGGCATCCAGCCCCACGGCATCGTGGCGCCCAGGTCACCTGGGGGCCCCCGGAGCTGAGACCTGATGTCGATCGTGCCACGTAACCCCAGCAGGGGCAGTTGCAAGTCCTGCTCTTGGTTTGCCACTCTCACCAGCCCTGCCCAGCTTTGGCGATTGGCATTATCCACCCCACTCCACAGAAGCCGTTCTCCTGATTAATAAGGCTCAGATTTCCAAAGACATAACGGCTCCTGCCTCGTTAAATCAGTGGGTGTTAGGACCTCGAATTCTTTAGGAAAAACACCCTGCGCCTGTGTCCAAGTCCAGTCCCACTCAGTTCTTGTGCCAGGACAGTAACAATTTCTACTGGAGGACAGGGTGTCATAACTCTGCTTAATAACCATTTAAATTCCTGTTTGCTCTAACAGCAGGTAGCCAATTGGGCTAAAGTTTCTCAAAAGATTCGATTTTAACTCTCTGAATTTCTTAGGCAGTTTGTCTGGCTTCCCTTCATAAGCTTCAGGAACAAAGTCTCGAGAGGCAGACCCTAAGGAGGCTGTTAAATCAACACACAAGTATGTCTTTCTGTCCGTGCTTGTATTCAAACCGAACACATTCGTGTCCTGCGCACGCGTGGTCCTGGCCAGGGCGGGCAGCAAGCTCCGGAGGGGCCGAGACGTCCCTTTGGATTTTTCTCAGGGGAGTACAGGTGGCTCCTAGCAGCTTTCAGACAGGGAATATTTTCTTACCTCTTGCTTTATGCCATAACTGCAAGGGGAGGAGGATGGTAACAAAAGAAACCTTTGAAATTATGGCAAAAGAAAGATGCTTTGTGGTAAAGCAAAGGGGCACGGGCACTTTCTTCCTCTCACCTCTGGGTTGCTCTACACACCTACCAACTTGCTTCACTATATTATTCCGCCTTTTTTTTTTTTTAATCACAAGAGCTCGTCTTGAACGATCTGCTTCCACTGAGGACATTCAGCCACTGACAGCACCTGCAGAGACAGGGACAAGACTCCTTCCTCGTACTGGTGGTGCTGGTCCCTACCTGACACTGGCATGAAGATACGCCGGTACAAATCGTAGCTCGAGCTGCCAACAGCAACGACTCCACGGCTGGAAGTCCCACGGCAAACCTCCGAGCGGCCAAACCACCGTGCATGTCCCGGCTACTTGAAAAGTTTGAACCGTGACAAGGAGAGCTCGCTGCTTCTCAGAAAGAGGGCCATTTGTTCCTCTCTACACCAAGACTCATATAAAAGGAATAATCTATATTCGTTTGGATTATACAAGCTACAAAACACACCTTAGCTTCAGTTCCACATTTAACCAATCGCAGAAGCCATTTGTTGCCTCGTATATTACAAAGCAATAGAGATTTAAGGGATAATGGTCATGGCGGCAGAGTATACAAAGCAATAAACTGCTTTTGAGGTTGGTTAAATGCCAAGTGATGCTGAGGCCTCAATGCCATAAACATTATTTCTATTATATGACAAGATAAGAGGATACAATAAACCACAAAGAAGAAAAATCATTTTCTGGCCTTGTGAAAGTTCTGGGCTTTGCGTTTCTCGGACGCTGCACGAGCATCACCTCAGTGGCATGGGTTTAAGGGGAATAAATTGTTAAATTAAGGGTGGGTTTAAAAAGCAAACGATTGTTTGAGGAAATGGCCTGTGTAACTGCAGCGCCGGAATTAGGACGTGAGCGATGATTTGTGTCACTTATAAAAAGTGAAACGGTGTGGCATGGGGAGGCAGGGGCTAGGGAAAGTCTTGGTCCCAGTAGAATATATTCAATATTATGGCCCCTCCGTTAGTTTGGGCAACAGGAGCGGACCAAACAGTTTTATTAATAAAGATGTTCCTCTGTTATGACACTTCATAAAGCCTCAAGCATCCAGCACTCCCGGAGCCTTCAGAAGAGGAGCAGAAGGAGCACGGCTGTTGGAGAGGCACGTCCATCCACCAACCTGCGTTCCACGCTGCCAGCCTGCCTGCCCGAATCACCCAACAGGCACCCCGAGGCGGCTTTAACGCAGGTTTATATGGGAGGACAGAGCCAGACGTTGAGCGGTTTCCCTCTGCCACCACCGGTAATGAAGAAGTTCTTGGTAACGAAGAAGCAGCAGCACATCTGAAGCCCCTGCCTTCCTTCCAGACCTTTGCTCTGGATGCCTTAGGACGGCTGAAGTTTTAATTACCTTGTGTTAATGAGTCAGAGCTGTCTCATTATGCAGACTTAGTTAATACTTTTCAACTTTAATGGCAACGCTAAAGTTTACAGCTAACACTTGCTTGCGCTAAGGCTGCCTTTCATCACTCAGTATGTTTTAAATGGGATTAGAAGATTTTAATAACGATTAGCAGTGCACACCACCCCCAGATTAGTTTCACCTAACAGATTCAATGAAAGCCTCACTTGAGGCATCGCTCTACGTCTTCTGCAGACGTTTGGGAGGCGGGGGCCTGACTCTACCTCCCTCCTCGCCTTCGGACAGCGGCACGGGGGGCCCACGTCCCTGCTGAACAGCTCTTCTCCCTCTACACAGAGAGGGCCAAGGAAAAAAAATGTGTCACCTGTCCTCCTAGAGAAGAAACCAGATAAATGACCTTGAGAAGAATCTTTTTTAAAAGCAGTATATGCGGCACATTTAGAAGTCAGCTGTGTCACAGCAGACTCACTGTTGGGAAGTGATCGCGTAGAGAATCCAAAAATAACAACCATTAAAGACCTAGCAACCAAAACATGTTTACATACCCACTGAAAGCCCACTAGCTGTGATGATACGGGGGGCACACCAAGATCTGCTCATCTATTTTTGGTGGCCATTCCCTCTTCCCCCTCCCCACTTCCCTGAAAAGTTAGCTTTACAGCCTTTTTCTACCTAGAAATAGTGAAGGACAAGGAGGAAAAAAAAAAGCATACCGCATAGAAAGACAGGGCTGGTACCAGCTACAAAGTGAAAGAAGCAGCTAATGGTTCAAAGAAATTACACCAGGAAGCAAAATAATTTGTTTTTCTTTTAAACTAAAGGGGGAAAATCACCACTGGCTTCACAGTAATTGTCTCCAGTCTCCTGTTCAAATTAGTTTGGCTCAGCTCTCCCTTCTTCTTCTCCTCCTCCTCCCGTGACCTCCCGTGCTGCACGTCTCAACACAGTGTTTGCAAGAGGCAGATCACTAATTTTAGCAAGCAGAAAAGGACTGGGCAATTTGTCCCCATGCCCACTGCCCCAGCTGATAGTGAAATCCAGAAGTCCATCCCAATTTACTCAGAACCGAAGCAGTCTTGTTCCCACGGGAGTGGCCCACCAAAAGCAGAGCACACCCTCAAATAGGGGAATACCCGAAAGAGCAGGAATCTGCAGGGATAAAAAACACATCAGTGGATTGGGCACAGGATCAAAGGTTTAGAAACAACAGAAAGGAACAGAGATGCTAGAGCCACGGCGGTGAAAGGACCCAGTGAGCCAGGCGTTATCCCAAAAAATGCTGACCCTGAGAACCAAAGAGCCTCAACAGCTACCGACACCTTCCCATTCAAATGGGGTTTTTTCCTAAGAAAAACGCATCCACAGGTCTTAAAAGAATCAGGAAAAAAAAAAAAAAAAAAGCTGAATCCTGCAAGGAAGTCTCCCTCTTCAGTGCTGGCCATGGTCTGGCTTGGCTTTGAGCTGGTAAAAAGCTTCCTGTGCTGTAAGGAGCAACACGGCACCGCTTGGGCGTGCATTTGTGTGTCTGGGTGGAAAAAAAAAAAAAATCAGATTATCTTCCAGAAAGCTCAAAACTCTGGATTGTACGGACTCTGACGGGAGCCATAGGCACTTAGCACCTGTGGGAAGGTCAGGATGTTTCTGTAGCAGATCACACAGAGCCAACTGCCCCTTTGTCCCCTACGTTTGAAGACAAGAGTCTCGATCTTTAGGAGTGAGGGAATGACCCAAGATAGGTGCGGTCCCCTCTGACCCTTATGAAGGCTTCACTTTAACAAGAGTCCACACGAAGAAGCCATTTCTGATGGGATGATCCACGGTGGCTTGTCAAGGGTCAGGGTTTAGTGCCAAAAGGCAGCACAAGCTGCTGGGGAAACAATGCGGCACGTGCTTCAGAGGTCGAGCCCTGAAGACAGCTGCTGGCCACCATCAACCCCCCAACTTCAAATTCAGATTTATTTTTAATATTCAAAGCTACCAATTGTCCTACCCTGTCCAGCTCATCGCAACCATCCAATTTTACTCCACTTGCGCCAAAATGCACAGCTCACCGAACATTCATTTTAGCTGATGATCCTTCTACAACGGTCTGTACAGCTCTCGGGTACCACTGCGCTTCCACAGCAGTACTGCTGCACGTTAGCAGTGGGGAGGGTTTGTAAAAGGCTCTTAAGAACCTTCAACGAGAAGCTGATGTACAAAATAGAGGACAAAAATAACCGCACGTAAGGCACTAGGACTTGTGGGGAGAGGCTTGGAGCAACATGTATTTAGTTAGTCCAAAGGACAGTTAAGGGGCAACTTGATCAGTCAGCAAACACCTACAGAAATTCGATAGGAAGGAGCTTCTGTCTAACAAACAAAAATTAACAAGATCCACAGCCTGGAAGCTGCAACTGAACAGGTTTAGACTGGAAATAAGGCATAATTTTTCCTTACCAGCGAGAGCAATTATCTATTAGAACAACTTAACCAAGGGCTGTGGTGAATTTTCCATCACTGGAAATATTTTAAATCAAGCTTGGATCATCATTATTTAATACATGCTCTGGTTTGAACAGGTATTGAAGGACGTTCTAGGAAACTGTGCACGAGGTCAGGTTAGATCACAATGAATCATACCGGTATGAATTACCCGGATTCTAACATTTCAATATTAACATGAAGAATTGTCAGAATTACCCATAAGCAGCAGTCTGGAACAGCGAAAGGAGGAAGCAACCACCTTTATATGTCATTTGTGGGAGATTGTGGGAGATTAAATTTAAATACATTGTTGTTTGCCTTAATTGCTTGTTTGAATCCGATTTTAAGGTTGTATGATTGAAGTCCTCACATCATTAAGTGCTCAAATACAGCTAATACATTTTATAAATGACTTGCACAATTTCACAGGCAAAGAAGTTCAAGATAAAAAGCAGCCTACAAAAAAAAAAAAAAAGAAAGAAAGAAAAGAGGAATATCACCTGCAAGTGGATAGAAAATGCTTCAGATGAGACTAGTGCTAGAAGGACCAAAAAGCTGAGAAGTCCTAACTATGTATTTTTAAAGAGCCCCAGTCCCCAAGAGTTACCAGATGAGATTTTTGACCCATTTCTGCACCATAAAAATAAATGTGTCACAGAATTCACATGCAGTCTCAGAGGACGTGCCCTGGGGAATGCAGAATTATCTTTAATTTCAATCGAGAGACCCACAAGAGGCATTAAGATATTAAATACACTGAAGAATTGAGGGGGGAGATGGGGGGGGAGTACCCTGGGATCGGTTAGAGCTCCCAAACGCGTCACAGCCATAATAGTTTGGCAACCCGACATCCAACGGTTGCAGCCAGGAAAACAAAGTGCGTGTGCATCACTTAATATCTAATTAAAAGCCACAATCTTTCCCCCCCCCTCCTCCTTCCCCTGCAAAAGGCATCTTAGCATTTTGAGGTTCAAACACTTCAGAACAGACAAACCCAATTCTCCCTGGACTCTGCACAGGGCTGCACTTCTGCAAATGCCTCGGTCCCTAATAGCTCTCATCAAAACAGCCCCAGCAGTAATTGCACAATCCCCTCCGTTCCTCCCATTAAATCGAGGTGTGAATCGCCAAGACGCTGCACCACAGAGCGACAGAGAGACCCTAAAGCTCGGTTTTGGGCAAGCACTAGCTTCGTTGCAAAACCAAGCGAAATGGAATGGCAAGGCGCCTTCCCCAGGCAGGCAAGCCTATGAGAAAGGTCGTAGGACTGAAAAAGGGGATGTGACTCATTCAACGCAATAATCGTTTGCCCTAGGAGAGCAAGCAAAAGTTTTGCAAGGCCGTAGCCAACTGTAGCATGCTGCTGTCCATGGAGGAAAAAAACTCACAATGGGTCTTTTTTTTTTTTTCTTTTTTTTTTTTTTTGCAAGCCCAAAATAGACTATGGCAGTTTAGGGTTCACATAACACAAACCATCAACTGTCACATTCTCAGCTGCTTTACAGAATATGCTATAGCAGCTAACTCATCCCAACAGAGACCGAATATCTGTCCTTTGGTTAAACAGCCTTGAAAGAAGATGAGCGACGTTATCAGAAAACATTAACAGGAGATCAGCGTGTTTTCTCCGGGCTGTGTGGGTCTCCTGGAAAACACCAGCAGAATAACAATACGCCCCAAAGCAAGGCAGATTTCATTACTTTGGAGTGCCTGCACTTGCTCATAACCTGGATTTACACACTGCAAATCCTCTGATCTGATTACCTCCAGTGATCACGTAAAACACCGGCTTTAAACTCTTTGCCTCAGTGATAAAACAGCCACTTTGATTCACAACGACACATTCACAATAAAGTATACTGTAAACGTACCTGTCCACAGCCAGGGGCATTGCACACAAACGGCCTGTCGTCTCCCATATTTCATGCAGCTGAGCTAAGCTGAGGAGAAAGGAGAGAAGAGGAAATTGTTAAATAAGCTAAAAAAATTAAAAATATCAAGAGCAGAAGCTGCCCTTTGCAGGGCTGTAATTAATCAAGGCCGCGCTCCCAGGGAAGGAGGATCTCTTTGTGCCCTAGACACAATCAGGGAAGGGAAATTAATCCAAGCCAAGTTTAAATAAGACTTCGGAGGGCCCAGTCGATTTTTCACGTATGAAGAGAAAGCGCGGCATCGCAGCTAGAAGGGCTCACTGGGAACCATGACAGTGAGACAGCGCGGGCCAGTGGGCAGGAACGGAGCAGGAGTTTTCCATGCCTGGGCTCCCACCGAGGCCCACCACCGATTTTCCAGAGGGTCAAGGGACTTTCTGCATCTCAGTGGCACCACCTGCGAAATGGGGACGATGCTCAGGACCGCCTGGTGCAGCAAAGACCTATGAAACATCCCACAGATGGAGAATGTCACAGCCTCTTCACCCTCCCTTAGTATTTACAGTAGAAAGCAGAGACACATAAGCAAAGACAGTGACAATCTACAGGAAAAAAAAAAAGTGAAGGCAAGAAGCGATCAAATAAATCCAAGTCCTCTCTATGTACAAGTTATATTTTCAATGGGAGAGAACTAAAATTTGTCATTTAATTAATTAAGGGATTATAGGAGTGGTGCTCCGTTTTACAAGGCAATAATCTGGCTCCCTAGTGGGTAAACTACAAGGCTGATGGCAGGGGTAGTTTATCACAGATTATAGCCAAGGATAACAAAACACTCAGTCCTATTATGCTACAAGTGAAGCTATTCTTATTAATAAAAAATAAGAGTAAATAAAGTAACCCCCACCACCTCAAATTCAAGAAATAATGGTTCCCTCCACCCACTGATATTTTTATAGCAGGATTTTAAAAAGCCATAATAAAGCAAATGCTATCTCTTCAGGGGGTTTGCTGTGCGAACATGTTCTGGCTGTTCATGTTGCTTCCAGCATCTCTTACTCCAAGTTCGGCACTTGGCTTCAGCGACGCATGTCAGCTTGCTTCAGCCAAGAGCAGAAATAAAACCAGAACGCGGCCAAAACGCGTTCGCGAAGACACAGGCTCTTTTAGTTAGGTTTTTTTTGCATTTCTAACCGTTAATACACGCACGCACACACTGAGCAGCGGCGAGAGGGTGGGGAGACTTGTTATTTTTAGGAGCTATATGAGAAAGTGCTCCAAGAATGTGACTTAGCAGCGGAGGGTGAATGCATGTGCTACAGAAAACAGTCCTCTTTAGCTTTTATTGAAAAGACACAGAAATCAGTTATTGTTTAATATGAAAAAAAAAAGATTATTTTTCTATTACCATGTGCTAGGACAGCGTGCAGCTAAAATGGGCGGCTACAAGAGGTGGAATTCCCCTCCGCGAGCACTGGCTCAGCCGCAGCACACAACGGCAACAACCAAAAACTATGAGAAAGGAGCTGCCAGTTCTTCCCCCACAAAAAGGGGAGAGACGTCCTCAATGCTGGACTATGTTTGGATTTATTAAGCAAAACTCCAGGGCCTATGCAAACACGAACGCACAAAGGATAAATAGCCCTCTCACAAATGGAACGGGCGAGCAGCCAAACGCTCCCTAGTACAGGACAAGCGTAATAATAAAGGCAATAAAGATGGCCAGGAACATCCACCCACCCCAGCAGCCCCCCAGAAAAGCCCGCAGAAGCAAAATGGGGTTTGCAGAACTGGAGGGTGATGCGGCAGGAGGCGACAGCAGCTCCGTATCGGAAGATTAAATCCTGGCGAAGGCTAGCCTCGGGGTGACATGGGCACAGATGACAGCCAGACAAGTCCGAGTGAGGACACGTTAAAGAGGTAAGACTCTTCATACCATCCTTCCTCCAAAGCTCCAAACTGGGAACTCGAGAAACCAAAACGCTGCCCCATTGCTCCTGCCTGCTAAATAAACGGGGATCTCACCTCCATTCAGAACCAACTCCTCCTCCTCCAAGAGGAATCTCCTTCAGGCCCCGAAGCAGCTGACTTACGTGCATCTGCTGCATCCTAACAGCGGACACACGAGCCGCTGTCACGACCTGCTCTGAAGGCACAGAGAAGCCCAGGCTTCCTCAGGAAGCTTTAACACACAAAAGTAGTCTCTAGCAAGGAGGGATGAAGAGGTCAAACCTTCTTGTAATACCAAACCACTGCTCAGATCAACTCCCTGACACTGCAAAGAAGAGAAGCACAAAACCAATTAAACATTTTTTACCACCTGCACTTGAGGTTCAAAAATATTGCGCCTAAGCCTTCCAGTTAGCTGCACAAAAAGGTAGAGCTCTGAATGAGTCAAGACACAGGGCTCAGTCCTCCATCACCCACTCCTAGCAGAGGGCAGCCCAATTACTACTGTTTCTGCAAGAAAATAATACGAGAAATCAGACCGGACACAAAGGAAACATCAACTCGACGACTACTGGAGTTGTTTTACCATCACCTTTGCAGTATGGTGGCTGGTAAGGCTAGGATATCAGGACACGGACCAAATAAAAGTCAGCAATTGCTGTCTTGGGCAGCCTGGACCTTGTTTTTTCCCCTTCCCAGTGGTCTTACTTTGCGCCTGCCTTCCTTGCCCATAAGGGACAAGGATCTGTCCCACAGCTCTCAGCACAGCCAAGGCTCCCGGGAGCTGCAGTCCATGTTGTATGTCAAGCTGAAGGTAGATGCAAGAGTCATTAGTTCCAGATTTCTTAATCCCTATTTAGTCAGCTTTGTTTCACGCTTTGCCAAGTTGCCTACAAAGCGAGGGGCACAGAGTTTGCACTCGTGGGGGCTCACAGGTTCGCGTTCAAACGGCACTTTGACGACATAAACTTTAAAGGACGGTTGTAATGCCCCTTGCTGTCAAAGTCAGGCTGGCGCTGGAAACGTTTGAAGTGTCTCAATCACCCTTGCGCATTTTAAACATGGTTGCGTGGGATGAGATCGGGGATGTGTTTATTTCATCAACAAACAAATCTTATTGTTAAACAGGCAGTGTAATTATTATGGAAGGAGACTGCTGTATTTCACAGGGCGGCCAACCCTATGCTTTTTTAATTAACACAGGTCAGAGATCCGTCCTTAACCGCTGTCACTCAAGTAACCGGCTGCCTCCACCAATCTGAAGAACTTTCAAGGTCTCTCTACCTCATGTTTATGCTTCCGATGCATACAAAAGCTATTTGAAAAATTAAAGAAATGGATCAGCTGTCACTCCCGGGGCTTTGATAACACTAACTGAAACGGAGAGCAGGAAAACAAAACAAAAACCCGATGGCATTTCAGGCTGCCTGCCAGCTACTTCTGATAGCATAACAAGCAGCTCTATTAAAAAAAATCGGGACCAACACACTGCAAAAAACTCAGTTTACTTGATCTTGCAAAGCGTCAGGAGGATTCACTCATTCTTTAAAGAAAGATTTAGCTGCTCGTTCACTACAGAATATGACTGGTATGTACATACATGTGCTCAGATTTATATCACATTTAGTCAGGATAAATTGCTTCAATAAATTCTGTTCTTAAGAACAGGCAGAATAAGCAGATGATTGGATACTGGGAACACATTCTCATTCCTCTTCCTGCAGCCGTGGGACAGTATTTCACTGTTTTGATGATTTTTAGCATGTTGGAAACAGCAAGGGGAAGCAAAGAAATGCAGACAGATTACTGAAGCGTGCTTCAAAGTTCTGTCAGCACAGACCTGACAAGCAGCTGCCGTCTCACAGAAAACAGAAAAGACATTTTCAACCAAAATAGCTTGCGCTCCCCAAGTCTGTATGTGTTTTCCTCTCTCTCTTGCCTTATTAACTCATGCAAATAACCCATAGGCTGTCTGTAAAACGAAGTAAAGCCAAAGCCCCACTTCGCAGCAGTCTCGAGCGTGTGTTGTGCTGATAATCAGGCACCCCTTGGAGTTTGCACAGGGCATTTAAGAGTACAAAGCAGCACTCGCAACGGGAGCAACTCCTCTGGAGCACGCACAGCATGCGGAAAACAGAATAAACACGAGCTTTGCATCTAAGAGTGCATCTGGTCTGTAGCGGATCTCATTCCCACCTTCAACCGCAACTTTTAACTCCTCACCAAAGCGACTGCGGCATCGCAAGGGGATGTTTACTAAGCTACACCAGCACAGCCAAGACAACAGCCACACTTCACCATTTCTCCAGCACTGCTTATCCACGGGTGTCAGCGCCGGCAGAGCAGCGAGGGCTTTTTCCTGAAGTTAATCTCGTTCTCTATTTGTTGGGGACATCGCCTCTTCCTACTTCTGACATGGAGATAAATGAGAAATGTTATGTGGAGTGCTTCAGTGCATGCCAGGATGCTGGGCTGACATCAAGCTGACACAGGACGCACATGTTTTGACAGCATCCGAGACGAGGGGCTCATCTGCCAACGAACCAAGGCGACGTTCACCCAAGTCCTGTTCCCAGCTCCCTCGCTGCCTGGTGCTGCGATCTTGGGCAACAATTGCTTTGCAGCTAGAGAAAATGAACCCTCTAGAGATTAAACTCACACCCACGGAGTGAGTTACTCAACTGCTGCACGAATCGTATTTGTAGGGTACAAAGATATTTGAAGTTTTGATTCCACAAGGAACTCACACACAAAGCCTGTTGTTAATTCAGGTCCTTAGCTGGGAGGGATCGCACGAGTTTTTAAAAGGAAAAAGTAATCAAGTCACAGCTGATGCTTAATAACGTTAAGTATTTTGCTGTGTGCGCTATGAGGCGGCATGCTTTAAGTGTCCATTAACAAGAGAGCGCTGTGGGCAGCCTGAGGCCTTACTGATAGCAGAGGGCTTCTATTAAGTTTGGAAGAACTACAAAACATTGTTTTGGAGATGGCTAGTGGTCTGATGAAGAAAAAAATTGGAGAATCTACTTACTTTGAGGCTTTGGAAAATCTGAGTCAAGAGTGTGAACGTGGTGGTGCAGACGCCACATCAATTTTGTGTGCAATACACGAAGCACGCTGCAGATTGCTTAATAAATAATTCAGTCAGCAGACCCACCTGAAACTTGCTGGAAGAATTCCCTTGAGAAGAGTCAAGAGAATTAAAAAAGAAAAGCCTCAAACAAATCAAAATATCAAATTAGCGCATGCAGAACTCAAACCATACAAAATCCCCTTAGAACCGTGGAGGCTCATAAATGAAAAAAAAAAATAATCTATCAGGGGCTGAACCTGGGCACAAGAGCTTGCTGTCAGCGATGAAGAAGGTGGCAATTTGCCCCTATAACGGACATCAGGAGACCTACAGGCTTTGCTACAGCTGCAATGAAGAGGAGACTACTTACCACTTCTGAACTGGTTTGTCCTCTCAAAGTTTAAACCTAACAGAAGAAGGTCTTCTCCACATTTCAGAAGATATACCCACTACCTTAGATCAAATATATTGAGAACTACGTTTTAACTGACCTGTTTGCGATGCCTGGTGTAGACAGGATCGACTGTAATCCAAGGTGGCTGCGAGGATCCCTAATCTAGGCAAGCCCCTGCAAAGGGAAGGCAGACAGATGGGAGTGAAGAGTTTTTGCCTGCAGCACCAGCACCAGTGCAGGAAGAAGTTGCACGCCGCGATGTTCGCTGTGCCACCTTCTACACGACGGAAAGAGAAGAGAAGGGTCTTCCTAAAGAGCTGGGTAAGGCCACAGTCAGAGCTGGACAAGCCTTTGCCAATTTTGTGATGACAAAGCATACTGTAATTTGGAAGAGATGCACAACCCCCCCCCCACACACACACTATTTTAGGGATGTAAAGCTCCACATGCTTTTCAAATGGGTGCTTTGGATGTTGCTTTGCTATTACTCTTCCTTCTGACTTTTCACAGAAGTCCGCCAGGAAACAAGAGAGTGCAAATGAGCTGCTGGGATTGGGAAGCAGGAAGGGGCCCCAGTCTAGGACCTTCTACTTGAGAGTCTTTTTAGTAGATAACTCGTTTTCCCCAGCTCAGGCCCTCCCTCGCTTGCGCATAATTCTTCCCGGTCTGATAGGAAAGTTCTGCCTTTTCCCACCAATAGAGCTGAATTTCCTCAGTCGCCCCTTTTCCCCCACCAACGTCCACGCGCACACACGCCTCAGGCATCCCAATCCCCTACCAGCTCCCTGGATAAGGGCATTAGCTGGCAGGTACATTAACCACAAACAAAAGTTATCATTTTAAACTTGGCAATGAACCACAATCTAGGTGTGAAGTTCTAGAGACGTTAAAAGCAATGCCCGGGTTCATATACGAACAGGATGATGTCATCCTCTTTAAAATTAAAATATGTATTTTACCCATCTAAACAGGCTCTTGGTACTTGCAAGAGCTGGATGGGAAAAGGCTGCGGGTATCCAGCGAAGGCTGAAACCTCCCCTTCCTGACCGAAGGAACTGAACTGCCCATCAGATCCTCTTTTTACGATAAGAACTTGTCTGGGCCAGTGGTCTGGGGATAAGCTGGTTTTGCTTATGCCAATAATCAAAATTCCCACTTATTTAAAAGTTTAATTCTTCCTGCAGATATTAAAGTCAGCCCATATGCTACTTTCCCCCTGGTATATCAGTCCATAAACCGAAGTGGTCCCAAAGCATGTTAACTAACCCATTAAGAAAAAAACGAAGCCCGTTATCCTGGTCTAGACAGACACCTAGGGGTAATATTTTAGCTCCCTTAAAAGGAATTAGACATATTACATGCATCAACAACAGCAATGAAAGACCAGCCTTCCTGAAAAGGATTTCCCCCAGGACGCGTGTTGGCACCTCATGGAATCCATTTTAAAAACTTCAATTTGGAAACAGTTTAAGAGACACAAGAAGCAGGATACACGTTTTCAAAAGCACATTTGGTGTTTACGGATCCTTTCATCCAAGATGCTCTCGAGCTTTTCAAATGCACTGTTTGAGCTTTACAGAGGAAAAGAGATTCCGAGGTATGCTTGCAGCCACAGGACAAGTCATGGTTTTGGTTGGCAGCATTAGCCTGATGCCACAGAAAGAGCCACAGTCACACTCTCAATTGCCTTTAGCGTTGTCACCCACAACCACGCTTCCACCCCCCCCACACCCCCTCTGAAGTGCACACTACTACAAACATCCCACACCCTTGTAGTAAGTACACTCGATTGCCCCAGTACACATCAGGATCCAGGTACGAGCGGCGTGGATGCTTTGGGGTTTTTTTTTGTTCATGAAGCTTTTGCGGACCTGTTCCAGCTGAATTACTGACAAGTAGCTGAGGTCTGGAAACAGGCTCAAGCCAAGATTTGTAAATCTGAGTCATGTCTCTTCGGGTTTGCAAAAGTCATGAACAACCACACCACCAGAGACGATGAGATCCGACGGCCTCCCATCCCCTCCGTGAATGTTGCTGGGTGTCTTACCCTCTCACATCCAGCTGCCTCCAAAGACGGCCTGACATGTCCCGCGCCCAACACTGGGACCCTTACAGCTCCCACCAACTGGAAAGCATTTTTTTTTTTTTCCTCTAGATCACCTCAAATCCCCATCAAAAAACACCGCTCTTCCTTAAACCTCAGCGTTAAGATGGAAGAAACTCCCAGGTCGTTAACTCTGCTGAACGTTGGGGGATTGAGTTGGTATGAAAAATGCTCTAAAAATAAGGCTCTATTGTTGTACTTGCATGTGACTATTGTTATTGCAGGAATTCTTCTGCCCAACACTCTTGCATCTGTGCCTTGCAAACAAGCTGAAATACTTCAGATCCCAAAGAACGCTTGGGTGTACACAAAAATTGTTCTGCTTCCAGTTTGCCAGCACAGCTCCCCTCTCCAGCACGAACGCGCTTACTACTATACCAGTACAAGCACAATTTATGGTTTATTCCCATAAATCATAAGGATAAACTTTACATTAATATGACCACAAAATTAAAGCTAGAGGTTGCACCAACTATGAAACAAAACCAAAAGGAGCTGCAGAGCAACCTCCTAAAAATTAGGCTTAAAGTAGAACAAGAAAACAAAAGCAAACTGCACGCTCTGCTGACAGAAGTCTCTCTGCTGAGATTTACTCGCCTAGGAAGACCTGAGTGAAGAATGAGCTGCAAAATGAGTTAGAAGAAGGAAAATTGCTAGAGATAGGGACATCAAGACAAAGGAAGCACCTAGGGAACTGACTGTAAGTTAAGAGAAGATTGTCAGTGAAAGGTGCGGTGCAGAAACAAAAGAGCTGTTAGTTTCCAAGAGATGAAGAGATGCCTGCAGGTACGATCAAGCCTTCCTCACTCTATATTCTGTCTGTGCACGAGTTTATCTATGGTTATTTTTCAGATTCCAGTAAAAAGCTTCAGTCTCCCATCACGCCCTCTTACCCCTCAGATTTGCAGCCTCCAAAAGAATGAACAATTGCTTGAGCACTGCACTGCAAAAAGGGACAATTTAGGGAATTTCAGCATCAGTTTTAAGTCTGCCAAGAGTTACAGCGATGATGGAAGGAGAGGAGGTGAGGAAAAACAGACAAAAATCACACAGGATAAAACTGCGTTGGTGCCTCAGTGTCAGGATCAGCACTGACACCGCGGTGATCGCGGCACCCAGTGCCCCAAAAAAGCTCTTACCAGGGGCTCTAGGATGAGGGAGTTCATCTGAGACGGGAAATGCCATCTGCAAGAAAAAAAAAAAAAAAGAAGATACCCAGATGGTTCAGTGCAACTGCGCAGTCCTGTATCACTGCAGGACACATACTGGCACAGAAATTTTAACTGTTTTACTCTCCAAAATGAAAAAAACACCCAGATGTAAAACCCATCTCAGACATCAGCGTCAGGCACGCAGGAACAAGCCCAAGCAAAGGAGCAGCTAAAGGTAAGATGTCTTTCTACTGACAGGCAATACAGAAAACTTGTTTGCAATCGGCCCAGGCTATTAAATAGGACAAAGAGTTTTCAAGAAGGGTGGAGGATCCAGGTAGGGCTGCGACTTCTGTAGGAAAATTACTTAACTGAGAGCAGGAGCAAAGGCAGAACTGGTCCAGAAACACTGTTCTTATAATAATCCCCATACTTCCCCCAAAAAAGAGAAAGAAGTCTCCCACAGAAGGCTTCGTCACCTGGGATTATTGTGAGGTACAGCCTGGGTACTGTACAGCCTGTAGCCTACTACTACATGGTAGGTGAGGTTTGTTTTCTCCTTGGTTAAGTCACTGTGCTCCTCGCTACTCTTCTACTTTTGGCATACTAGTTTAATGCAAGAGGTAAAACAGAGCTAGGAGTTAACTTTTTATGAGACTGAGCTACATGGGATTAATTCTCAGAGACTAATGAGTCGCAAGGCCATCCCAGATCAATTTGGGTAACTTTGTTGAGACCTGGGAGCCATGCCAAGAGCATTAACAACCAGAGCCATGATACAAACAAGCCTATTCAAACACAAATAGTGCTCAAGACACTAGACCAAGCCCCAAGGACAGGCAGTACACTGCTACTGGGAAGAAGAGATAAAACCACAATAAACTAGATTATTATAGATGGCTGCACAGAATCTGCGCTGTAGCATACATCTTACTGCAGGAGAATATACAAGATCGCAGGCAGACTCGAGACAGAATCCGTAATTGCCACTGGGAGCTGGAACTGGAAGAGAGGTTTGTTGCAATCAAAAACCGAACTGCTTCTTGGTAAATACGAGGGAAAGAAAGTCAGATTAAGGGGGCCACTTCCACTCCGCTAGCCAAAAGAGAAGGAAGTATAAGGCACTGCCCCAAGCTCTCAAAAATAGTAAGAGATTTCCCACTAAAATGCAAGGAAGGAAACATGTTGCTTTGAGACCCTTCCAGGAAAGGCACTTTATTATTTTTCTAAGTGCAGTCATTAACAGCTCTCTGCCTCGAGCTTCCTGACCATCAAAAAGAATATTCAGCACACAGTGCTCTGAATAGGCTGGGATCAGCAGGGTCACAGAGGCAGCAAAACCCAGAAAATGCATGGAGGGAAAGTCAGTCCTTGGCTAAGATTCAGTGTCAGCATTCCCCACACTACCCTGGATTAACGTGCAACACCGCGGTGATGATGCGGAGCACCATACTGCATCGTAAAGTGGGGTAAAAATGAATAGGTCGAGTTCTTCCTTAAAAAAACCCCAAGAAAGCAAGCCACTGGAACATTTAGGCTTTCTCACTGCAGGGTTAGCTCTATGAGACAGAAGGCCAGGTGCCCAACCTGGTTTTAGGTGCTTTGTAAAGTCAATTTGGCCTCTAATTTCCACTGGTGAATGACTGCTGACTCTCAAACTAAATTAGGTGCCTGCAGGGACTTAGGAACAGAGCTCGTTCTGCACCTTTGGGTGCCCAGATCTCTGTTTGACTATCTCCAGCTATTATACACCCAAAGGCATTGCGAAAGATTTGAAATTTTACAGGGAGAGGCCACCACTGAGCTCAGTGAAAACGCGCAGGCTGCTGTTAGTCCTAGGCTTTGACTTGAAAGTTATTTTGGGGTGTGAGGGAAGGAGTGAGAATGTTTGCTTTGTAACCAAAAAGCTACAAGAGAGCTTAAAATTGTCATCTGGGAAAGAAGGCCAAAAGCCGATGCTATAAAATCTGCTTTAGAGGCATAACACCTTATGCTTTATAAGCTTGATAAAGCAAACCCAACTGTATAAACTGGAATATTGGCAAGGAACACGCTTGAAGTAAATCTCCAACAGACATACAGTATTTAACAAGTCATTACGAGTTAACCTACAGCGCAGGGTGAAAGCAAAGTCCAACCACTTACCATCTGACTGTACCTTTCCGGGTGTTCAGCACTGCTCTCAAGCTCATAGGGGATCCCCTATCCACAAGGACATCCCCAAATAGTTAGGATGTTATCTCCTCAATAGCATCAAAGATGCACTACACCCACGCTTCTCGCTTGAAGTGCCTTAAAACCGCCCTGGAGCTTCACCACCCCTGCAAGCTGCAGTTGCTGCTATCAGAGGAATGACCTTTCCAACATTTGGCCCTAAAACAATTTAAAGATCAGCTCTCCTCAGCTCACGCAGGAGCAAATTAACAGCCCAGCTGCAAAGAGTATTTCCACGTGCTTTGGGAAAAGGGTCAAACCTCCTAGGAGGCAAAAAGCCACGAACAAGAGTCCCTCTCCTCCTCTCAGTGCATGAGCAATGAGATAGGGAGATATTATCAGTGTCCTGTCAAACGTAAAACAAACTCCAGCGAAAGGAATAACACCGGCCCCAAACCAGCGCGTCAGCCCTGAGAGGTTTAGCCGAGACCAGAAAAGCTTTTCGCCTGTAGTTAGAGCGACAAACCCCCTCGGCCGAGAGCTCCAGGCAGCCAGGCGGCTTTTCCTAGCACAGCTTCCACCAGTCCTCCCAACTACACAACCTACACTGTTTATTACCCTCTTACAAACAGTAACAAGTTTACCGTTACCATAACAAAAACTAATTTGTTAACGTTGCCTTCACATTAGGGTCTGGCAGGATAAAAACCATTATAGAAGCTCCATTGTCCAAGAGCCTCCTCACACTGGCCAGTCTCCAGATCAGATCTGGCCTGGCCTCAGACTTCGGAGCAAGGTGTTAGAGAACATCTCATGTCATCTCGATGCGGCTGGGCTCCAGCTGAGCCACGGGGCTGCCCGCGCATCACAGGCAGCACAAAGGGAAGGATACCGGAGTTTTTTTAATCTATGGAGAACATCGGGGTGAAAAAAGCAAGTGAGACCAACCGCGAGAAGCCTGAGTGATCTGGAACTGTCTTCAGGAGGTCGTTCTTCCTCTAGCATCGAGCTGAGAGACACTGGTGTGCAGACACCTTGTGAGCACTTCTTGGGCTTGGTGTTTTTGAGGTGCGAGGAGGTGAGATTTCACCTCACTAACAGCACACGTCCTCCTACTCCTCCTTTCACGGACAGATTCCCGAGAGAGAAGTAGCTGCTGCTCTTCAAATACCTACTTTAACTAATCCTTGCCAAACACCACCGAAGCAGCCGTAGCTTGGCAAAACATGCTTTAACACAGGCAAGGTTTCTCTAGTTAGGTGCCAAGTATCAGATTTCTAATATGAAAAGGCATCTGTCCAAAGGGCTTCGAAGCCTTTGATGAACATGAGACAAAATCCAACATAAACCAGCAAGTCAGCAACTTCCCCAGGCAAGAAGATGGAGAAAGACCATCTCTAAATCATCATCCAATTACTCACACGCCACAGCTGTGCTTCCCCTCCTAGTTTCTGGAGGAAAGACAGACTCCACAGGATGTCCCTAAGGTATTTACGCTAAGGCACAAGGGAGAGACCAAAGACCTCGACAGTGGACGGAGCAGGATTCACTGGCAGCACCTAGACAGGGTATTTGATGGGAGCACCTAGCCGGCTCCCATCAGATACAGCATCCCGCCTCAACAGCGACGCAAGCAGCAAGGCCCTAGGCATGGTTTAGCATCAACTGGTTGCTCCAGGACCTCCTCCAAAACAGGAGGAACTTCATGGAAGTCCCCGAGCCTCTCCACTGAGGTCAGACGAGCCTCCACTTAATTCCCACTGCTGTTGTCACCTCCAAGATCAGAGCGAATCCTGCATCTTTGGCTAGACCCAGAGGTACGTCTGTCACCAGGAGCAAAGGTAACAACCTCAGTGTGAGCCTGAAGTGACAACAGGCAAGAGCACACCTGTACCCAAAGCAACAAGGCACAAACCTTCCCCGCAATCTCAAGCAAAAAGCTTTTCTTTCCTCCATCACGCCACAACCAACCGAACCCTTGCAGCCTGTAGAAAAAGAGATCACCAGGTAGGAAATGTTCCTGGCATTGTTTCCAGCAGGTTTGAATTCGCAGCACGACAGCACACCGAGTAAACAGACACTAAAAGCAGACTCCAAGATGCACGCAGGCAGCCTCCGGATCTTGGCGCAACAGCTCTCGGGTCGCCTTGTGCTTCTTCATTAGCGGTGATACATCTTCAGCTATATGCTTCTTCACAGCAGGGACAACATATTGCAAGAGATCTACTACAGGAGAGAGAAATAATTCAAGTTTAAGAAAGGGAGGAAAAAACCTAAGAGACCCACTGTTTCTTACTGAGTAGAGATAATTGTAAGAAAGCCATGACAAGCCTTAGAGAATGCATTATTTTACCTAGGAAATGCCTAAGTGACCTAGAAACTGGAGTCCCATTTCCTGAAATTATTTAGCCGCTTAAGAGCCCTTGTTTCAATGAAAGTGAGGGGAAAAAAGGCTGCTGAAAATGGGACGTAAGAGCCCAAGTCAAGCTTGAACATATTTTCCCCACAATGGTGCGTGAATAGTTTTAAAGGAAGATCAAAGTCAAGGCTGCACGGAGTTAAGAACAGGAGAACCTCTTATGTAAGCAACTACCTATGGATAAAACTCTTGTCAATGAATTAAAATAACTGAAATAGCACCAGTGGGACAGGGGACAGAAAGGCACGATGCTCTTGTAGGTAGGCATGGTCATAAAGTAAAAATATTTTGTCCCACCTGTTATTATTTACATCACATGTGGGCATTTTTATTTATTTAGCATTCAAAGGCACAGACATTTTATGGCATCATTATTTGATATGCGGGCCCTAAAATCAGAGGGGAGCAAGAAATATTCCAAATATAAGCAATGTCTAGAAAACTGGTACATTATTGTGAATTGTTTAACCAGAACTGCATTCTGCCTTCAGAATGATTGCGTTTTAGCGGTGAACAAAGCAATGATTTCCTATACATAGTTTACATAATTCAAAAGGTGAAATCTTACACAGATGAAGGATACGGTATCCTAAATGTGCATCATACACACGGGCCTTCTATATGCAATACAACTAGAGGGCTTTCAAAAAAAACCAAAAACACAAAGGAAAAGAAAGCAACGTGGGGTAGAATGATGAAAAACATCCGCACGAAGAAGAGCAAGCATCCCTCAGGAAGTTCCTCACCACCTCCACCAAAAACATACTTGCTCATTAAAACGCTGCCAACACGCTCAGGATTATGTTAAAAAAAAAATAAATCACGTTTTGTCATGTTCGCTTTGCACATGGCTCGGTCGGAGCGAGGATGCGGACGATGAGCAATGCTCACTCTTATATAAACTCTCCAGGTTTGTAACAGCATGCTCTGCCATATAAAGACTTCTGATCCAATTAAGGTTGTAGATAAACTTTCTCAGCTCCATTTTCGCACAGTAAATCTACCCCACGCTGCAGGATGCTCAGCTAAGTCTCTGCTTTCACACTTTCAGGACCTAATGGTTAATCCCAGGAGACCGGGCACCCAGTTGCTGTCACCCCTGGTGACAATCGCCCTTTGCATCTCATCTCCCTCTGCTCCTCGTCCAGCTCAATTTTACCAAAACTCCAAAAATAAGAGAATATTCCTACCGCAGGAACAGCAGAAAAACAGCCTGCAAATGGCTGCCAAGCCTACCTTCAGATCCCGCTGCAGTGAGAACAGCACGAGGTACAAGAAAACTAAATTTCATTGCGAGAAGATTAACTGGCAAAGCTTTCCCTGCCCACACACAACCTACTTCAGCTTCAGCACTTCAACCTCATTTTCAAAACTTCTAAGGATTTCCAGTATCTTCAGCCACGGACACGACCAGCCGTACCTCGAGAAAGAAGTCTATTTTAAACGCCGGCTATTTTAAATAATTGCAAGCATCATCTGCTTAGCAGTTTGAAGATTTGTTCCTTTGCAGCAGACTCAGCATCACCAAGAGCTTTTGGCAGAAAACCCAAAAGCCATGTTCTGCTCCAAGTCTGGTTTACTCACTTTGGAAACAGTTAAAGGGTATAAGACAGCTCGGTACAGTTAGTTACACAGGTATAAATACACTCATTTGGGCATTGCTTATTCCCTAGCACTGCCAAGTCCACGTCTAGCCAAGTCCTTAATACACTGAAGTCTGTGAAAGACTGCTTTTTTTATTATTATTATTATTTTAAATAGTAACAATGGTATTCAGAACAAGGTCTCTGGCAGCCAGGGCTGAAAAACATTCTCCACAAATGAAAAAATAAAAAAGCAAGCCGTGCAAGAGCTCTGCTAAAGGCAGCACTGCAAGCGTGGCAGCGTGTCCCCAAAAGGCAGGGAAACGGTGAACTTTGCAGCTTTACGCACTTTGGAACTCCAGGCACAACATGCATTTCATACTAAAGGAGTTCAAATATCTTTTTTTTTTGGGGGGGGGGGGGGGAGGAAAATGTCTTCGTACAGCTTCTCTTTTAGGATATTTCAGTAGCTCTGCCTCACAAAGAGAGCTCAGAGGCGAGGCTAGCTCTGCAGAGCGTGCACAGAGAAATTCCCCCAGTGGGTAGCACGGCCCGTAGCTGGCAGAGAGGCTTTGTTTATTCATGAACCAGCTTGCAACGGCTGGCACCGTGTCCCCACCGCTGCTTTATTCTCTCGCGCAAGGGTGGGACAGCAGAGCAGCATTCCAGACCGCTGCAGGCTTTCCACGAGCTGGCTCGCTCCTGCGACGAGAGCGGCAGCGCCGTTCGCAATCCCCACGCCGCTCCCCGGGAGCCAAACATGTTGCTTTTGTCGGGAAATTTCAAGAAGTGGTTGCTGTCGCCTGGGAACTCAGCTCTGCGCTTGTCCCAACACAGGAAAGCGGTACCTGCTCGCGTACAGCAGCAAAAGGGAGGAAAATTCACCCCGGATAGCTTGGTCTCTCACCGCCACCCCAGCAAAGCGTGCAAAGAACTTAGAGGAAAGAGTTGCAATCCAAAAAAAAAAAAAAAAATCCCACTCCACTAAATAATTAGCCTGCATTAAAATTAGGTTTAGCCTCAATGAAACCACACCATGTTGGAGTTGGTTAAGGTGCTGAATTTATCATGTTTCAAAAACAACTGTCAAACTTTGGCATGCATTGAAACAGAGCGTGCACTATATAAAGGCTGCCGTACGGCTGACTTCTGCATCAGCACGTGCCCCACCAGGTGTATCAGGGAGGTGGGGGGAAAAAAAAAAGCAAGAAGCCTCTTAGAAGATTATGAAATTGAACTTCAGAGAAGCAATTAAGCCAAACTCCCACGAGCCAAGGCTAATTGCAGCAAAACACACTGTAAACATCAGCTCTAAAAGAGGGAGAACAAACCCGAGTGCATGAATATCAACCAGTAACTCAGAGAGGAATACCAGCACCTCCGAGGGCTGTCAGAGAGGAAATCCTGGTGTCCTCCAACGCGGGTGCTCTCCGTGGCCCGGTCTCACAGCTCACCCCTGCGTGGGCATTGCTCAGAGTAGAGCTGAGGACTTAAGCGACACGATATAGGAATTCATCAGCCAGACAAAAAGATGTGACAAATATTGTGATGTGAAGGCTGATTAAAACTCAGGTTTATATTCAAAAGAAAGCCAGGCTATAAATGTGCTTTTGTTTCATTCTCTATAGGCAGCTTCCTACCCACCTCAACACCAAACAGAAACCATTTCTAGCTCCCCAGGGAAACCCAGTCCCTCGCTTACAATCTCTGCTCAGCCTACACTACTCAGCGTTCACCCGTTGTATTACAAGTTCCTTGAAACTAAAACCAAGAAACAGCATTACTTTAAAAGGCAGGGGAGGGGGAAATAAATAAATGAAGCTACAGGAAGCAACAGGTCTCCAATCTTGAAAGTTTGTTCAAAAATATTCTCCCAGCAGTGGAAAGCCCACTCAAAATGCATCATAGTTGGGTGCTAAATGACTGGGGAAGAGTGATTTTGGAAATCTGGCCTTGATTCTCAGTGCTAGGAACGTAAAAAAAGAAGAAAAAAAAGGCCCAAGAAAGTCAGAAGGATAACTAAAACCAAACAGAACATGAAAAAGCATCACATGTGATGCAGCAGAAAATGAGTCCAAAACAAAATCCAACCCAGAGATCTTCTACTAACACATGCTGCAAAAAACAACACATGCACCACGAGGCCTGCCAGAAGCCGAGCGTATTTTACTAAACCATTTTAAAAATGTTTCCACCACAAAGAGGCAGCGACCAGCTCTGGGCAAGGATCCCTGGTCACCCTGATCCCCACTGCACACCCTCAGGAGAGCTCCAGTTCCTCCTGGCTGCCTCCTCACGTGAAACCCGTGGACCTTGCAAGAAGGCTCCTGCGTGGTCAGGGAGGATGGAAGGAGGATTCGGTTTCTTCCCCACCACCATCCACTTGCGCTTCCTCTCTCAAACTTCCCCATCTTTCAAAACGAGCGAGGGAAATTTCCTGCCTGCCCCTTGCCACGGCCACAAATCCCCTTTTAGCATTCTGAGAACGTCCTCCACAGTCAGCGTCTCCTCCAGTCGGGCTCCGAGGGATTTCAGAAGAGATGGGAATAAAGACATTAATGAGAAGTTTGATTTTATTTTTTTTTTAAAGTCACATCCTTTTATTTTTATCATCTTCCTACACGGCATATCTATGCCATCACCATCACAGTCGTGCCACACGGATTGTACAGCACTTGTACAGTTAACTCAGACTAGCAACAGTCCCGTCAACCAGCCTAAAAAAAGTACTAACACTTGCAAAATACCAAGGTGGGCTGAGCGTCTAACAGCGGGACTCAGCGAGGACTCGACAACTGAGCAGCAAAGTTCATTTTCAGCTGACATCTTTGTAAATCACACAGCAAAAAAAAAAATGAGAGCACTAAATACATACAGTGGGAAACGCTGGAGAAGACTGGAAAATAAGGAACCTTGAGAAAACAGAAATACAAGTAAGAATAAGTAGAAGTTAATGTTAGAAATACCCTTCAACAGGGGAATGTTAAGTTAGAGTGAAAGACAAATTGCAAATGGGAGGTTTAACGTATTCACAAAGTTTGTGGAAAGCTTTTCCTTCTTATACTCTGACCAGACAGAGAGTAAGGAGGGAAGGTCCCGATCTCCGGCACTCTGATGCAAACCACGTTCAACTCCAAGCTATTTGGTATCAGAAGGATATTGGCGAATTGGAAGGCACTCAGGAAAATATCGTGAAGCAGCTGGAGGGCCTGATTTACAAGGAAAGATTAAAATAACTAGACGCCTACTTTGGCGAAGGGGTAAGTAAGGTGGACATCATAATTTTTTTACAGTTAGTTGACAGGCAAGTGCCAAAAGGGAGAGGAAGCGTTTAACATGCTACAATTAGGTATAACCAAAGGATTGGCACGCAATTAAGGAAATTCATGGCTGCATTTTAAAAGTTCTCAAAGCAGTGAGGTCTGTCGGATACTAAAATAGTCTCCCACTTCTCAATTCCCAACCAACTTCTAGGACCAGAAATAAAACGCTCCTCCGACAGAAGACCATCCCGGCCGCAGGTAATCATTACAAACCTTGCAGGTCGATTGCTGAGTAGCTGCTTCCACTAGCTGAACCCACTCCTTTTTTTTGTTTGTTTTTAACACTAAGAGCAAACAAGCACTCCAGCACTCTCCAGCCCACAAAGTGATTACAGTTGGCAACAGTAATTACCCCACTCATGTCACAGAAGGTGAACATGAGCTGCTCTCGCTTGAAGGGAGCAAGGATGTTAACCCTACTCGTTTTCCAAAAGGGAATCTGGCTGTTCAATCCACCTCCCACAAACTTCTCCTCCACATTCAAACAGTGAAGTTATTCTTAGTCTCCACTGAGAAAACCCCAATCCAAAAAAACTGTCCAACAAAGCCAGTGGTTCAGAACTGCTGCTAAATTCCTCTCCAGAAATGACTGCGTTTTAGCGACAACTATTTTTAAAGCCAGTTGCAAAGAACTAGACAACCCCTTCAGGCCAGGCCTGGCGGAAGAAAGTCCCTGCCCAACAAGCACTGTAGTTGGGCAAAATAAATCGGGAAGTCCACTGAAGCGTTAGTGACACTTTTCTGTTGTACTCCTGGACGTTAAATTGAAATGTTGTCTTTAGAGGGACCTGAGGCAGGGAAAGAAGTGATAACTTCATTAAAAAAAAAAAAAACAAAACCAACAATGGGACTCAGTGAAGAAGAGGCAACAGAGGCAGAAAGAGCAAAATGGGGAAAGCTGAGCTGAACAAGGAGTTTTTGTTGTCACAAACATTTCATCTTACACCTAAACCAGCCAATCAGTTTTCCTTAGTAAGGTTGAGGGGCTCCATACCAACGTTTCTGGCAGTAGGAACAAAACAGCTTTGAGACGTGACCCGGGTAGTGCTTGCAAAGTCAGAGCTACTGAGAGGCAACAGATTTCACAGCACCAGCAGCTGATGAGCAAAAGTGCACGGTAAAACCTCACTGCTTTGATAAACTCTCCGAAGTTTGAGCTCTCAAAGTCCCCCAGTGAGAATCAACTGCTCTTTTAGACTTCGGAAGAAACTACTTCATTTTCTAATTTTTGCTGTTTGCACGCCTTCCTTTACTCAGGGCTGTGGGAGTCACAGATCCCCCTGGGACTGCATGGGGTGGGATGGGGCTGAGAGCACCCCTGCCCCCCAACACCCCGCAGACCCACAGCCATTCACCCTGTTCCCACCTCACCCCCATCCCCACGGGCACCTACAACCTCTTCACATCCTTTCTACATCTCCTTGTCACTGGGAGCCCCCCTCCCCATAGGCCTGGATCCTCCTCAGCTATCCCAAAATAGTCACAAGCCACCATGCTGGGACCAGCCCCTCTTCTTACTGGCTTCAGCCAGGAGGACTGAGGGTCCTGGGGTAATGAAAGGGGCTCCCCCAGCACCTGCACCCCAGGATCCCCCAGAGGATCCCTCCCAAGGCTCCTCTAACTCCCGAGGTCCCCGTATCTGCACACCAAAGGGTTTGTGATATCTACAGCCTCCAAAGACACCCACCCCCACCCCAGTTCTCTCTCATCTTCCAAAGCTCCCCCACCCCTCAAGGACCCCCCTCAAGATTCCCCAACACCACTCCAGAGTTCATCCCCCCCCCCCCGAATCCCACTGCAAAACCCCCTCCCTTTAAAGCCCCCAATATTCACAAAACCCCAAGACTCCCTCAGGACACCCACTCCTCAGTGCCCCCCCCCAGTCTGCAATCCCCTCAAACCCCCTCATATTCCCCAAGCCCCCTCAAGGCCCCCACCCCGCAGCCTCACCCCTCGCGGCCCCCCCGTGCTCCTGACGTCCCGCAGCCCTCTGACGTCCCCACACCTCCACCCCTGGCCCCACAGGGCCCCCAACTTCCCCGGGTTCCCCCACCCCGGGGCCCCCCCTGGCCTCCGGGCTCCCCCCCCCAGGCACCGCCCGGGCCCCTCGCTGCCTCATAAACCCCGCCCACCTGAGGCGGGGCTTATCCCATCGCGGCACTCCCTAAGCTACCATTGGCCGCGGCGCCCGCCACTCCAGGCCTGGCGGCGAGTCGATTGGCCAGAAGGCGCTGTCAATCAGCGAAGGGATAGGGGAGGGCAGAGCGGCTGTCTCACGAAAACTCGGGGAGAGTTGTGGGGGGAGGGGCCGGCCGGGGCTCCCCGCGGCCCTCCCGGGGGCTGCCCCGCTGTCTCTCTCGCCGCCTCCCCCGCCCGGAGCAGCCCCGCGGCCCGCCGAGCCCGGGCGCCGCCGGTTACCTGAGGGAGGGCCGGGCCGGGCCGCGCCGCCGCCGGGGCCTCGCGCTGGCTGCCTCTCGCGCTGGGGCTCCCGCCTCCCCTCCGCGAGTGTGTGTGTGTGCGCGCCCCCCCCCCTCCCCACACGCGAAACTCTCGCGAGACCCGACGGGAGGTAACGGCTCCGGGGGCCAATAGGGGGCCTCGGGGGCGGGGTCTCACCGCGGAGGGACGGAGCTGACCACGCCTCCTCAGGGGTGGTCAGAGAGAGGGAGTCCTCCGGGGGGGACAGAGAGACCGCCCGCGGGGCCCTCCGTCCTGCGGGGCCACCGAGCCCGGGACACCCCCCCCCCCCCCCGGCCACCGGGACCCCCCGAGCCCAGCGCACCCCCGGTACCCGCACCCCGACACCCAGCAACACCCCAAACCCCCGCCCCCGCGGCCGGTCCCGCTGGAGGTGTCGCCGGGGGAGCGCTGTCCCCGGGCAGGGAGGGCCAGCCCCGGCTGCAGGCCCAGCGCTCCCCCCGCTGCCCCAGGGACCAACAACGTCCCCGTCCCCTCGGGGACGCGGCTGAGGGCTCCGGGTGGCAGCAGGGCTCGGCTCCAGGCCCCCGGTGTCCCTTCGGGGGGCACCGTCACCTCCCCACGGGGACAAAACGAGCCCAGGGCAGCACAGTGTGTCCCCCCAGCCGTGGGCGAGTGACACGGGACGGGGCCACCAAGGAGGCACGAGGAGCTGCGACTCCGTTACCAAACCGTCTTTATTCCCCTCCCGCCTGCGGCGGGGCAGGGGTCGGGGCTCTCCTCTGCCCCCCAGCCGGCTTTCATGGCTGGGCGGGGGACCGGGCACAGCGGGGCGGCGGCACCGTCACCGTCACCGGCTCTGTCACATGGCGAAGAGGATGAGGAAGGCCACCATGAGGCAGAAGAGCCCCATGGCCTCTGAGAGGGCAAAGCCCAAGATGGCGTAGGAGAAAAGCTGCTGTTTAAGCGAGGGGTTCCTGCAGGGAGAGGAGAGGTCGGTCAGTGGGGGTGCAGCTGGCCCCTGGACCCCCCATTTCCGGCCCCCCGGTGTCCCCCTCCCCGACCTGGCGTAGCCGATGATGAGGCTGCCGAAGACGGTGCCGATGCCAGCCCCGGAGCCGGCCACCCCCACGGTGGCAGCACCAGCACCGATGAACTTGGCGGCGGTGTCGATGTCCCGGTGGGCTGCGCTCGTCTGGATGGCCCGGTGGGCGCCTGGCCGTGCCTGGGGGGATGGGAGGGTGGGCAAGAGGGGGGGACCCCAGCACCCCAGGGCCTCCGTTTCCCCCCCGTCGAGCTCCCTGCAGTCTCTTGGGGAGCCCCAGAGAGGGCAGGGGGCACAGTCACTTCCCTGCACCCCTCCCAGGGCCGGTCCTCAGCACCCCTCGACCCCCCCGTGTCCCCCATTCCGAGCTGGGTGCGTTACCTGCTCCGTCCGGGCCTCGGGGCTGCTCAGCACAGAGGCAGAGAGGGGCTGGCACAGCACCCGCGAGCTCCTCCTCACCTGCAAAGCACAGCCGCCCTCAGATTTGGGGGGGATGCCCTACCCCGCGCTCCCCTAGGGCAGCAAAACTCCACCTGAGGGTCCCCTGAGGCCACCGCTGCCACCTCCGGTACCCCCTGAACCTCCTCAGCCCCTCAGGGCACCCCGTGAGCTGGCAGCACCCAGCCGGGACAGCCTGTCCCAGCACCCAGCTCCGAAGCAGAGCTCCCGGGCGCCCCACGGCCCCAGGCATCAACGTATGGACCCAGCCAAAGGCGCTTTACTCCCAGCGCCGTATCCGCCTCCACGTGGATAATTAGTAACCATCGAGGGATGGCAAACGATCTTTAACCAGAGCGACTGAGCGCTCAGGGCTCCGCTCACCTTCAGTGCAGCCCAGAGTGGCTCTAAACCTGCAAAAGTGTCCCCAAACCTCTCCCCCCCGTCCCTGAGGGGAGCACGTGTTACTCCCCCACGTACCCTCGTCCCGCGGAGGGGACGTGGAGGGGAACGGAGGGGTTTGTGGCTACTCACTAGCGCAGGAGCGGAGATGAACTTTGCACAGGCGTACATGGCGAGGGACGGAGGGACACACGTGCGGGACACGGCTGGAAGAGACACACAGATGCCGGGGTGTGAGGAGCCGCAGCACGTGGGGTCCGGCCTCACGGATACGGGGTGGCCCCGGGACAGGCAGGGGACTTGGGGACACGCAGGAGGTCCGAGCCATGCGGGAATGGCGGGGCAGGACGGGTCTTTGTCAGCCCGGTGACAGCTCCTGGCTGAGTGCCGCCACGGTGGCAGTTCGGGGCTCAGGAATTTGGGGTCCTGGAGTTGCTTCAGGGCAAGTTCTGGAGGGTTTCAACTGCCGGGGGCGGGGGGGGGGGGGCAAAAGGAGCCCAGGAGTCCCCCAGGAGTCCCCTGGTCCCCATCAGGCAGGACAGGCCCTGGGGATCCCACCTCGGCCCTGCCTCCCCGGGCAGGCGTGGACAGGGAGCGGGGCAGCTCTGGGGGGGTCACGGCCTGGGGACCCCCAGCCCTGGCAGGGGACGTGGGGGGCTGGAGAGGACAGAGCCAGGGGGAGGTTGTCCCAGAAGGCAGCGTGAGGAGGTATCGCCCCAAAACAGTGGGGGGGTCACCCCAAGACTCAGTATGGGGGTGTCACCCCAAAACTCAGTGCGTGGGGGGGTCACCCCAAAACTCAGTGCGTGGGGGGGTCACCCCAAGACTCAGTCTGTTGGGGGTGTCACCCCAAAACTCAGTGTGGGGGGGTCACCCCAAGACTCAGTCTGTTGGGGGTGTCACCCCAAAACTCAGTGCGTGGGGGGGTCACCCCAAGACTCAGTCTGTTGGGGGTGTCACCCCAAGACTCAGTGTGTGTGGGGGTCACCCCAAAACTCGGGGGGGGATACCCCAAGCCCAACCAGCTCCTTGGGGGGGGCTCGCCCGTCCCTGTCCCCACCCGGGGGGGGGTGTCCCCTCTTCGCTGTCCCCCACCCCGAGGGGCTCTTTCCTCCCTCCCCCGCTCCGAAGGGGTCTCTCTCACACACACCCCGACCCCGAGGGGGTCTCTCCTCCCCTCCCCTTGCCCCCTCCAAGGGTGTTTCCCCCCCCCCGGGGCTGCCTCCCCTCACGGCCGGGCCCGCCGCCCCTCACCTGGCGTACCGGCGGCAGGCAGGTCGCGGAGGCAGCGAGTGCGCAGGCGCGCCCGGAAGCACCGCCCGGAAGCACCACTGAGAACCAATCCGCGGCTAACGCCTAGAGCGCCGACCGCCCCGCGGCGCCGCCTGCGGGCTGGGAGGTGGCTGGGCCCGGGGTCGCGCGCCCTCTACAGGGCGGTGGGACGCAGCGCGGCGAGGGGGCGGGGCGTGGAGGGAGGAGGGGCGGGGCGAGGTGGGAGGGGGCGTGGCATGGAGGGAGGGGCGGGGCATGGAGGGAGGGGGCGGGGCATGAAGGGAGGGGCGGGGCATGGAGGAAGGGGGCGGGGCCGAGCACCGCGCCCCCTGGCGGCTGCGAGGGGCGCTGCGCGCGCGGGATCTCGCGGGGGCACGAGCGGGCGTGTGCGCGCGCGGGGCTGCACGCGGGTGCGTGTGTGCTCACGCGCGCGTGCACGTCTGAACACGTCTGTACACGTCTGAACACGTCTGAACACGTCTGTACACGTCTGTACACGTCTGAACACGTCTGTCCACG
Source organism: Balearica regulorum gibbericeps (assembly GCF_011004875.1). NCBI lineage: Eukaryota > Metazoa > Chordata > Aves > Gruiformes > Gruidae > Balearica > Balearica regulorum. The sequence goes on from NC_046212.1 coordinate 2,544,758, forward strand.
TACGCGTGTGTGTGCCCGGTGTGCACGCGTGCGTACGCGTGCTCGCGCCGTGCGTCTGCGTGTGCGACGCGGGTGCGTGTACGCGTGCGTCGTACGCGTGCGTGCGCGCAGGGGCGTGTGCGTCGCTGTGGTCCGCGTGTTTGCGCGTGTGCGTGCAAGGAGTGTGCGTGTGTGTGTGAGGCCAGGGGGCTGCTGTGTCACCCCGGGGTGCTGGGGGGGACGACGGGGTCACCCCAGGGTGCAGAGTGACGGGGTCACCCCAGGGTGCCGGGGGGACCCCAGGATGGAGCAGGGTGGTGTTACTCCAGGGTGCAGAGTGGGACGGTGTCACCCCAGGGTGCTGTGGACTCCCCCAGGGTGCAGGGTGACAATATCACCCCAGGGTGCTGGGGGACCCCCAGGGTGTGGGGGGACGGTGTCACCCCAGGGTGCTGGGGACACTGTGTCACCCCAGGGTGCTGGGGGGGGGGATGGTGTCACCCCAGGGTGCTGGGGACCCCCCAGGGTGCGGGGTGACAATATCACCCCAGGGTGCTGGGGGACCCCCAGGGTGTGGGGGCACGGTGTCACCCCAGGGTGCTGGGGGGGGGGGACGGTGTCACCCCAGGGTGCTGGGGGGGATGGATGGTGTCACCCCAGGGTGCTGTGGACCCCCCAGGGTGCGGGGTGACAGTATCACCCCAGGGTGCTGGGGGGGGGACAGTGTCACCCCAGGGTGCTGTGGACCCCCGAGGGTGCTGGGGGACAGGGTCACCCCAGGGTGCTGGGGACCCCCCAGGGTGCGGGGGCACGCTGTCACCCCAGGGTGGGGGGCGGGGCCGCGCGCTGTCAGGCAGCCGTGTGGCTGGGCAGCCCCACAGGCCGGGCCGCCCGTCCTGACCCCGCTGCTCTCATTACCTGCCGCGGGGGATCGGTACCGGGGCGCCGGGACGGAGAGGAGCCCACCCATCGGGCCTGCCCCGGCCGGGGCGCACGGGCGGCTCCGCGTGTGTACGCGCGTGTGCAAGAGGGAGTGTGGGCACGAGGCCGTGCGAGCGCGTGTGCACGGGGGGGGGGGGGTGCACACGGGGGGGGGGGTGCGCACGCAGGGGGTGTCCACGTGTTTGTGTGTGCACAAGGGGGGTGCACATGGGGGGGTGCGCACGCAGGGGGTGTCCACGTGTTTGTGTGTGCACAAGGGGGGTGCACATGGGGGGGTGTATGTGTGTGCAAAAGAGGGGTGCACATGGGGGGCTGCACACGGGGGGGGTGTCCGTGTTTGTGTGTGCACATGGGGGGTGCACACGCAGGGGGTGTACGTGTTTGTGTGTGCACAAGGGGGGGTGCACACGGGGGGGTGTACACATTTGTGTGTGCACATGGGGGGTGCACATGGAGGGGTGCACACATAGGGGGTGTCCGTGTTTGTCTGTGCACAAGGGGGGTGCACGTGTGGGGGTGTGCATGCAGGGGGGTGTCCACGTTTGTGTGTGCAAAAGAGGGGTGCACATGGGGGGCTGCACACAGGGGGGGTGTCCATGTTTGTGTGTGCACATGAGGGGTGCACGTGGGGTGGTGCACACGCAGGGGGTGTACGTGTTTGTGTGTGCACAAGAGGGGTGCACATGGAGGGGTGCACACGCAGGGGGTGTACGTGTTTGTGTGTGCACAAGAGGGGTGCACGTGTGGGGTTGTGCATGCAGGGGGTGTCCACGTTTGTGTGTGCACAAGAGGGGGTGCACACGCAGGGGGTGTCCACGTTTGCGTGTGCACACGGGGGGGGTGTGTGTGCGCGCGCGGGGTTTGCCCAGCGACACGCGTGTGTGTGCGCACGTCCAGGAGCGCACGCGTCGGTGGGTGCCCGGCTGCCCCCACCCCCCCCCCTGCACCCCAAAGCACGGCCCAGCCCCCCCCAGCCCCGGCGCCCCCTTTCTCCCCGGCCCCCCAAACCCCCTCCTCAGCCTCTCCCGATCCGCCTTCCCTCCCCCCTCTGCTGCTTCTGCTGCTTTTTTTTTTTTTTCCTCCTTTTCCCATTTTTTTTTCTTTTTTTTTTCAATTTTATTTTATTCCCTGATTTAAACCGCGGCTCCATTTGCTGCCGCTGACCTTAACGGCTGAAATTAAAAAGCAACGTTCCGTACGCGCCCCCAAAGCCGCCGAGCCGGGGGACACACACACACACCCCCCCCAAACACACACCCCCCCACCCGAGGGGGGCCCCCCCAAACCTCCCCCCCACCTTTTCACACCCCCCCCACCTTTTCACCCCCCCCCCCACCTCGCGTGGGCCGTGATGGGTTTAATTTTTTTACCCTTGCGATTAATAACGGGATTTGCGAAGCCGCAGCTCCGGTGAGGGGGGTCCCCACTTTTTTTTTGGGGGGGGGGGGGAACTGAGGCACGAGTGGGGGCTGTGGGGACTGGAGGGATGCTGTAAATTGGGGGGGGGGAGGGGGATGGGGGTGGGGGTTGGGGGGTGCAATGGGGGTAGAGGGTGGATGGGGGGGTAGGGGGTGGCACGTGCGGGGGGTTACGGGGGCGTAAGGGGGTTCGGGGGGTGGGGGAAGGCTGTGGGGGGGGATGGGGACACACACGGGGGATGGGGGGGACACACGGGGGACAGGGGGACACACGGGGGACAGGGTGCCCACGGGGTGGGGGGTGCTGGGGGGGCAGGTGGGTGCTGCTGCCCCAGCCCGGCCCCGCTCCCGGCCCCGGCCCCACGCTGCATCCTAATGAGGGGGGGGGGGACAGGGACGGGGATGGGGATGGGATGGGGATGGGATGGGATGGGGATGGGATGGGGATGGGGATGGGGATGGGATGGGGATGGGATGGGGATGGGGATGGGGATGGGATGGGGATGGGGATGGGGATGGGATGGGGATGGGGATGGGATGGGGATGGGGATGGGATGGGATGGGGATGGGATGGGGATGGGATGGGGATGGGGATGGGATGGGGATGGGGATGGGGATGGGGATGGGGATGGGATGGGGATGGGATGGGGATGGGGATGGGGATGGGATGGGGATGGGATGGGATGGGATGGGATGGGGATGGGATGGGATGGGGATGGGGATGGGATGGGGATGGGATGGGGATGGGATGGGGATGGGATGGGATGGGATGGGATGGGGATGGGATGGGATGGGATGGGATGGGGATGGGATGGGATGGGATGGGGATGGGGATGGGATGGGGATGGGATGGGATGGGATGGGGATGGGACGGGGATGGGGATGGGATGGGGATGGGATGGGATGGGATGGGGATGGGGATGGGATGGGGATGGGATGGGATGGGATGGGGATGGGGATGGGATGGGATGGGATGGGGATGGGGATGGGATGGGGATGGGATGGGGATGGGGATGGGATGGGGATGGGGAGGGGATGGGATGGGATGGGGATGGGATGGGGATGGGGATGGGATGGGATGGGGAGGGGGCCAGGCTGCCTCTGCCACCTCCGCACCCCAACAGCTGGCCGGACCCCCCCCCAAAAGGACTGGGGGGGAGTGGGGGGAATCCCCCCCCGTACCCGCAGGGCCGGTGACAGGCGGCGGAGGGACAGTCACACGCACCGCGCACAACCGCCCACCCCCGCGGGTGCGGGCACAGGAACAGGCACCCCTGCAGCACCCAGCCCTGCCACACCCGCACAGCTGGATGGGGGTGGGGGGTGTCACCATCACACCCACAGCTGGATCCTGGGGATCACTGTCACACCCACAGCTGGATCCCAGGGATCACCGTCACACCCACAGCTGGGTTGGGGGGATCACCGTCACACCCACAGCTGGATTGTGGGGGTCACCGTCACACCCACAGCTGGATCCCGGGGGTCACTGCCCCTGGCTCCCACCTCCCACCCCAGCCCTGGGGACCCCTCCCTCGCCGGTCCCCCTGTGCCCAGGGCCTGGCCCGGGGTGTCGGGGTGCAGCGGGGTCGGTGCGGGGCCGGGGGCCGGCTGCCGTTGGGCCGGGGGAGGGTAGAGGGCAGTGGCGGTCCAGCCATGCCGGGCCCGGGGCCATTTCTGGACAGTGGGTGACACCAGACAGCGGGTGACATCGGACAGTGGGTGACACCGGACAGTGGGTGACATCAGACTGTGGGTGACATCGGACAGTGGGTGACACCAGACAGTGGGTGACATCAGACTGCAGGTGACATCGGACTGCGGGTGACATCAGACTACGGGTGACATCAGACTGCAGGTGACATCGGACTGCGGGTGACACCAGACAGTGGGTGACACCGGACAGCGGGTGACACTACATGGTGGGTGTGTGGGTGTGATCCTGCCCCCACCCAGATTTGGGTGCCATCCGGGCGGGGGGACCAGCCGGCGTCCCCAGGGCGGCACCCAGACGAGGGGACGCGGCATGCACCCAGCCGGCTGGATGCTGCGCAGGAGCGGAGCGGGAGCGCTCACCCCACCACCCCCCCCCAGAGCACCCACCACCTCCAGGAACCACCCGAGACCCCCCTCCCTCTGCCAGCAGAGGAGCACCCTTGGGTGCTCACCATCTCCCACCTCCTGCCTCCTCCAGGGTGCTCGGGGGGACCACGACGACGACGACGACGACGCACTTTCCCCACCCACATTTGCACTACGGGACACAACCAGCTCCGGGCTGGCAGCCGGGACCCCCGGGGTAACAACTGAGACCCTCGGGGTGGCAGTTTGGGACCCTTGGGTGCCACAGCACCGCGAGGAAGGTGCTGTGGGGAAACGCTCGCGGTCGCGCCGTGCGCGCCTACGCGTGAAATACGGCCCCGTAAATCCGCGCCCTGTTGTGTCTTATCGCTTAATGAGTACATGGAACGACATGATTGGGAAGAGCCCGGCCGGGACGGCGTCACGGGAGGCGTTACAACGGAGGGGGCTGAGCGGCCGGCAAGCCAGGCAGGGAGAAAAAACTGGGGGGGGGGGGGATCCTTTTGGGGGGGGGGGATTTGGGGTTTTGGGGTTGGGTTTTTTTTGCCTCCCTGGTGATGTCAGTGAAGGGTTGGGGTGCGCCCAGTGTATCCCCCGGGATTTGAGGTGCGATCACGTTCCAAAAGCACCCTTAGCACCGCCCCCCACCCCCAGCCCCTCTCATCCCAGGAGCAGGGGTTTGGTGGAGCCTTTTGGGGGGGGGGGGGTGTCCCCTCAGACCCCACAAAGATGGGGTTGGGGTACCCAAAACATCCCCTGCCACGCTTCGCTCCGGCTCCCGGCCCGCCTCGACGGGGTATTTTCTTCCTCCCCCCCCTCTCTTTTTTTACAGGCTTTTTTATGACAAACTTTACTTTACGTTTGACATTTAAAAGCTGATCAGATCTTCCCTCCAGGACAGCAGGAAATGGAGATATTTATTGGGGTCTCGGCGATGCTGGGAGAGCCGCGAGATTTACTCCGACAGCGCGGCAGGATTATAGATATCGTCTGTCCGGCTGGGACGCCGGTGCCGCGGGACGCGCCGCAGGCAGAGGACAGCGATTTATTGGGGGCTTGGGGCTTGGTTTAGTCCCCCTGAGAAGGGTTGTCGGGAAGGCGATGAGAGCCCGGGCTGGCTCAGCCCACGCCGACCCGGTGGGGATTCTCCGGCGGCAGGTACGGGGCTGTGCTGGGGTGACCACGGAGAGGTTTTGCTGTTGAAAAGTGAGAGATTTGGGGGTTTTTTTGTGTCGTCCTGTGGCTCCTCTCTGCCCTCCGGACTCCTGCCTGCTGCTTTCCCGCTTCCCTGCCTGCCCCTCAGCTCTCCGGTGTCTCCTGCCTGGGGACATGCCTCGGGCTGGGGAACCGCATCTAGGACTTGGGGACATGTCCAGGGTCAGGGATGGTCTCTGGCACCTGGGGACGTGGTCCTGGACACCATGTCTTGGACCTGGGGATGGTCTCTCAGGTTGAGGACCGTGTCTTAGATCTGGAGTTGGTGTCTTGGAGCTGGGGACTTGTCTCGGGTCAAGGGACAGCGTGTCGGACCTGGGGAGAGTCTTGGGACCGGAGGATGGTGTCACAGTTTGGGGACAATGTCTTGAACCTGGGGACGTGTCTTGGCATGAGGGATGGGGTCTTGGGTCAAGGGACGGGGTCTTGGACCTGGGAATGGTGTCTGGGGTGGGGGACGGTGTCTTGGGTTGGAGGGACAGTGTCTTGGACCTTCAAGGAGAGTCTTGGGACAGTGTCTTGGACCTGCGGTCGTGTCTGGGGTCAAGTGACAGTGTCTCGGACCTGGGGGTGGTGTCTTGGGTTGGGGACAGTGTCTCGGACCCGGGGACATGCCTAAGGTGAGGGACAGCACCTCATCCTGGGGACATCTCAGGCCCGGGGACATGCCTCGGGTGAGGGACCGGAGACAATACCTCACACCTGGGGACACGCTGGGGCCCAGCGCTGGTGTCTCCAACCCTTTGGGGACACACGTCGGAGGACGACACCTCGCACCTGGGGACACCAGCAGGATTTGGGGCGATGGGGTGGGAGAGGCCGGGGCCGGGGTGTGACGGACCGGCCACGCGTTTCCCCTCCGGCACCGTCACGCTCCCCCTCTCCAGCAGCCACCAATATATCACACTCCCCTCCTCGTGCCAGGGTGGCTTTCGAGAACCCGCCTCGTTAAAAAAAAAAAAAAAAAAAAAGGCACAAATAAAATATTATTGCTGCCTTTTCGTGCCCGCGCTGCTATTTTCCACCGCTAACGAAGGAGATTTCCCCTGCGGGGGAGGCAGGTCGCTGCCACCGCCAGCTCCGCGGTCCCGGGGACCCCCTGGGGACCCCCCCCCCCCCCCCGTGTCCTCTTTATTTGCTGCATTTGAGCACAAATATTCCGGGGCGAGGAGGAGGAGGAGGAGGAGGAGGAGGAGGAGGAGGAGGAGGAGGGGGGACGGGCGCGGACACGGATTTTAACGTTCCCGCAAAAGCGGGGGCGGATCAGCCTTTCTGCTCAGGCCAGCCAAGCAAACGGCAAATGCCCATCACCGGGGTATCTGGTCCCTGGGGGTAGAAGAGGTGATGTCATTGCTTGCCGAGGTGATGTCATCAGTTTTCTTAGCGAGCAGGTGATGTCAGCAGCCCCCCGGACCAATCCCAAGCAGGGTTAGTTGGCTTCCGGGCAGATCCAGCCCCAGCTCTTCACGCTGCCCTGCCCGATCCCAGAGCTGCCCACCCCAAGGGGGAATTTTGGGGACAACCCCCCCCCCCCAAACCGGGCCACCTCCAAGCCCAAACACCCACCTCCTTCCCAGCGGCACCAGGAAAACCAGGCTGAATTTTGGGTTAAAAACTACCGGTATCGGGACACTAACCCCAAGCAGAAACCCCCACTTTCACAGCTGCGCCAGGGAAGCAGGGCTAAATTCGGGGCTAAACCCCCTCAAATTGGGGCAAAACCTCCAATCTCCACCCCAAACACCCGCCGTGCCGACAGCGGGACGGGGGGCTGAGACCGGCCAGCTCATCACACGAGCCGAGGGCTGGGTCCTGGTGTGGCGAGAAATGGGGATTTGCTGCTTTTCTGCAGGAAAAACGCAGCAGAATTTGTTTCGCGCCTTTCCCCTCTTTCCCTTTTTCTTTCCTTTTTTCCCCATTTTCCTTTTCCCTCCGTTTCTCTCTTTCCCTTTTTCCCCACGTGCAACGTGATGCCCCCGTGTGAGCGTGATGCCCCTGCGTGAGCGTGATCCCCCCAATGTGAGTGTGATCCCCCCATATGAGTGTGATCCCCCCATGTGAGTGTGATCCCCCAATGTGAGTGTGATCCCCCCATGTGAGTGTGATCCCCCCAATGTGAGTGTGATCCCCCCATATGAGTGTGATCCCCCATATGAGTGTGATCCCCCCAATGTGAGTGTGATCCCCCCATATGAGTGTGATCCCCCCAATGTGAGTGTGATCCCCTCATATGAGAGTGATCCCCCCATGTGAGTGTGACTCTCCTCTGTACGAGTGTGATACCCCTGTGTGAGTACGGTACCCCCGTGCGAGTGTGATCCCCCCATGAGTGTGATATCCCCATGCAAGTGTGATAGCCCTGTGTGTGATTCTCCCCATGTGAGCGTGATACCTCTGTGCAAGAGTGATACCCCAATGTGAGTGTGACCCCCCCCGAGTGTGAACTCCCTACGCAAGTGTAACCCTCCCATGTGAGTGTGAACCCCCCATGTGAGTGTGAACCCCCATGCGAGTGTGACCCCCCATGTGAGTGTGACCCCCCCATGCAAGTGCGACACCCCATGTGAGTGTGACACCCCATGTGAGTGCAACCCCCCATGTGAGTGTGACCCCCCCATGCGAGTGTGACACCCCATGCGAGTGCAACATCCCATGTGAGTGTGACCCCCCATGTGAGTGTGACCCCCCCATGCGAGTGTGACACCCCATGTGAGTGTGACCCCCCCATGTGAGTGTGACCCCCCATGCAAGTGCGACACCCCATGTGAGTGTGACTCCCCTATGTGAGTGTGACCCCCCACCCGAGTGTGAACCCCCTATGTGAGCGTGACCCCCCCACGTGTGAACCCCCATGTGAGTGTGACCCCCCCATGCGAGTGTGACCTCCTGTGTGAGTGTGACCCCCCATGTGAGTGTGACCCCCCCCATGTGAGTGTGCCCCCCATGTGAGTGTGAACCCCCATGCGAGTGTGAACCCCCTATGTGAGTGTGACCCCCCCATGCGAGTGTGACCCCCCATGTGAGTGTGACCCCCCCATGTGAGTGTGACCCCCCCATGCGAGTGTGACCTCCTGTGTGAGTGTGAACCCCCATGTGAGTGTGACCCCCCATGTGAGTGTGAACCCCCCATGTGAGTGTGACCCCCCATGTGAGTGTGAACCCCCATGGAAGTGTGAACCCCCTATGTGAGTGTGAACCCCCCATGTGAGTGTGACCCCCCATGTGAGTGTGAACCCCCATGGGAGTGTGAACCCCCTATGTGAGTGTGACCCCCCCATGTGAGCGTGACCCCCCCCACGGGTGTGAACCCCCCCGTGTGAGCGTGACTCCCCTATGTGAGTGTGAACCCCACACGCGAGTGTGACACACACACACCCCCCCCCCCGGGGGTCCCGCGGGGCCCGGGGATGCTGCGGGCTCCATGGCGACGGTTGCCGGGGCGACCGCGGGGCCGGAGCGGCGGCGGTTGCTGGGGGAGCGGGGGGGGGCGGAGCCGGTGAGTCACCGACCGGCGCCGGCGGCCCCGGGAGCTGCGCGGGGACCCCGGGGGGGGGGGGGGCGGGGGGGGTGTGTGTGAGTGTGAGAGAGTGTGTGTGTGTGTGAGTGTGTGAGTGTGAGAGTGTGTGTGAGAGTGTGTGAGTGTGAGAGTGTGTGTGTGTGGGGATGTGCGTGTGCGTGTGTGTGTGAGAGTGTGTGTGAGTGTGTGTGTGTGCGTGTGGATGTGTGTGTGGATGTATGTGTGTGTTTGGATGTGTGTGTGTGTGTGGATATGTGTGTGTGCGTGTGTGTGTGGATGTGTGTGTGCGCGCATGTGATAGTGTGTGTGCGTGTGTGTGTGAGAGTGTGTGTGAGTGTGTGTGTGTGCGTGTGGATGTGTGTGTGGATGTATGTGTGTGCATGTGTGTGTGTGGATGTGTGTGTATATATGTGTGTGTGCGTGTGTGTGGATGTGTGTGCGTGTGTGTGCATGCTTGGGCACATGTGTGCCTGCCAGGGCACGTGTGCATGCATGTGCGTGCCTCTGTGTGTGTGTGTATGTGTGCGCGTGTGTGTGCCTGCCTGGGCACATGTGCGCGTGTGTGCGTGCCTCTGTGTGTGTGGATTTGTGTGTGCGTGTGTGTGTTCATGCCTGGGCACGTGTGTGCATATGTGGGGAAATGTGTGTGCACACATGTGTGCGTGTGTGTGGGAATGCATGTGTGTGTGCATGTGTGTGCATGTGTGTGCATGCCTGGGCACATGTGTGCGTGTGTGTGGGGGGTGTATGTGTGTGCACACCTGCGTGCATGTGCGTGTGTGGGGGAATGCGTGTGTGCGTGCATGTGTGTGCATGGCTGGGCACGTGTGCATGCCTGTGTGTGGGGAGCATGTGTGTGTGCATGCCTGGGCACGTGGGCGTGCATATGCATGCCTCTGTGTGTGTGGATGCGTGTGTGTGTGCATGCGTGTGCATGCCTGGGCACGTGTGCTTGTGTGTGCGTGTGGGTGGGTGGGGATGCACATGTGTGTGCATGTGTGAGCATGCCTGTGCCACATGTGCGTGCACTTGCGTGTGTGTGTGGATGCATGTGTGCGTGCATGCCTGTGCACGTGTGTGTGCGCTTGCGTGTGCGTGCGTTTGCATTTGTATGTGTGTGCGAGCATGTGTGTGGGAAGGCATTTGTGCGTGCATTTGTGTTCATGCCTGTGCATGTGCTGTGCGTGTGCATGTGTGTGCGCGCATGGCTGTGCATGTGTGTGTGAATGCACGTGTGTGCATGCCTGTGTATGCATAGCTTGCGTGTGCACACGTGTGTTTGTGTGCATGTGTGTCTGAATGCATGTTTGCACGCGCGTGTGTATACATGTGTGTGTGTGTATGCACATGTGTGCATCCTTGCGTGTACACGTGCATAGCTGTGCTTGCATGTATACACCCACACGGGCACTTGTGTACGTGCGTAAGTGTGCATGTGGCTGTGCGTGTGCAAGCGTGCATCGGAGCGCCAACGTCTGTTTGGGGAGGGGGGTGGGTGTGCGTGGGTGTGTGCAGGCAGGCGCCCGTGCGTGAGTGTGCGCTGGTTGGGTGTACGCAGGCACGAGCGTGCGTAAAACACAGGCCTGCGTGTGCGCGTTATGTGTGCGCACACACGCGTTCGGGCGCACGGTTGCACGTCACGCGTGTGTGCGTGCACGTCCCGGCCACCCGTACGGGCAGGTGAACGCGCGTGCGTGGCCGCGCCCCGCTTGGGTGTTGCGTGCGTGTCCGTACACCTGCACGCGCGTGTGCGTGCACACGCTTGGCGCGACCACGTTCGCCCTGACAATTCACTCCCCCTTCTCCTCCTGCCAGGAGCTCGCTCGCTGCGGGGGCGCACGCGGGGGCCGCACGCGACGCTCGCCCCGACTCCGCTGCCGGACGAGCCCCAAACCGGTAATTTTATTTCCCCCCCCCCCCAGACTTGCAGCCCAGCGGAGCTGAGCGCCCCTTAATTTTTTTTGGGGGAGAAAAAGAGGAGTTTTGGGGGGGGGGGGGTTCCCTTCGCCGGTGCTGCTCTGCGGAGCGCGGGGACGCGGGGGGCGGAGGGGGACGACGACTCAGTTCTTTCTTCCTCGGCTGCTCTCTGCACTGCACCACGGCGCTACGGAAAATCATATCCCCGCAGCGGCGAGCGGGAGAACATAAAAAAAAAAAAAAAGGAAAAAAAGGGGGGGGGGGGGGGGGGGGGTGGGGGGGGACGGTAGGGGAGGGGGAGGGAGCGCCGGGAAAGGTCGTCTGCTCCGGGCAAAGCCATTTGGGGACAAATCGGGTCCCCTGTGACCCCCCCCCTTTCTCCACGCACCCCCCCATCCTGCAGCTGGAAACCCCACAGAACCCCAAAACTACCCCCCCCCCACCCCCCATCGCAGAACCTGACCCCCTATAAACACACCCCACCCCACACACCCCCACCCCCCCCCGGGGACCAAACCCGGGTTTGGGTGCCATCGGGTGCCCGCACCCAGGCGTCGGGGCGCTGACGCAGTGGACGGCTTCGTTAAGGGCCCCAATTAGGGCGGCCGAGTGAGGAGCGGTGATTTATGGGCCCAAACCTTCCCACCCCGCGCCAACCTGCGCCAAAAGACATGGGGGGGGGAGAGTGTGTGTGCGTGTGTGCGTGTGCGTGTAAGTGTGCGTGTGCGTGTGCGCGGCGGGGTGTGAATCAATCCGGCGTCTTTTCGCCCAATATTTTCTGCCATTCCTTTGTTCTCCTAACGAAGGTCTCCAAACGAGCAGCGCTGCAGGGCCGAGCAGCGCCCCGCCTGCGAGATCTTCGTCTTTTCCCGTGATTTTCCTCTTTTCCTCTTTTCTTGAAGCGTTTCCACCTAAACTGGGGGATTTATCCCCCCCCCCCCCCCCCCCCCCAAATCCCTGGCAGCGTGATCGGGGTGCGGAGAAGATCCAGGGTGATGAGCCCGGGGGTGGGTGGTGGGTCAGTGGGTGACGGGGTGGGACGTAGGGAGAGCCAGGGGTGGGGTGGGAAGGGGAACCCCGGATGGGACGGGGCTGCGTGTCACACCAGCACCCATGGGTGCCCCCACAGGGAAGCGTTGCAGACCCAGAGCACCCAAGGGGCACCGAAGGGACCGGGGGAGACCTGGGGCACCCAGGGGTGCTCAGGTGGCACCCAAGCACCCGGCGCAGGACGGAGCCGACATTTCGGGTGCCGCCAGAGCCCTGCGCTGGCACCAGGGTGTCCGGGGCTGGAGTCAGACCCCCGAAATTGGGGGGGGGGGAATGGGGGGGGGGGTGATGGATCCAGCAATTCCCATTTTCGGGACAATTGCTCCACCCTCCGGGCTCGTCCAGGAACGCAGCGAGGCGGCCGCCCCTCACCCCGGGGACCACCCGAGGCCTGTCACCCACCCGGGGTCCACACGGGGCTGAGGGCTCAGGGAGGGTCCCCAACATCCCATAAACCCCCCCCCCCAAAAAAAAAATAAAACCCCAGTGACCCCAGGCACAGCACAACCCCTCCAGTACCCAGCCGCAGTGGATTCTCTGATATCTAATAAAGGTTGTGCCCACAGGGTCATGCTGGTTCTTTGCCGAATTCCCCCCCAAATTTGCCCAAACGGGTGAACTCTGCATTTTTTTCTCCCCATCTCCCAAATTTGATTGAGAAAAGCCAAAAAAACCCCAAAAAACGACCAAAAGTTATTAAGGGGGGGGAAGGAAAAAGCTGAGCTTTGGCTTGGGGCGGGGGGGGAGCAGCGGGGCTGGCTGGGTCACACACTGATCTCCCCCCCCCCCCCCATCACCCCCAGCCCTGCTGGCTCCATATTGGGGTACCCCAAAGTTGGGGCAGAGGTTTTGCGCCCCCTCCCCACCCCCCCCACCCCCCTGGGCAGCGTTTTGGGGGAGCGGGGAGTTCCTGGGTCCTGCGGCCACCCCGGCGCTGCCTCTGAAAGCCGCCCGTGTTCCGAGCGAGCTGGGAAATGGGATTCGTTCCACCAGCCCCGGCGACAAAAGGAAGGGAAAAAAAGCCGCCAAAGCCGCTAGAAAATGAATATTTAAAAGAGAAGGAAACCCATTAAAACGGCTTCATTTTTATTCCCATTACAGCCCGTTAAATCAACGCCAGGGCAGGCAGAGGCAGGGCGGCTGCAGGGGGGGAAAGGGGGGACAACCCTGCATTGGGGGGGGGACACACACAAATTCGGCCACCAGCTCTGCCCTGGGGAGACCTGCGGCCACACGGCCCCTCCAGCACCTCCCTCCCTCCCTCCCGTGCCTCAGTTTCCCCATGTGCAAACCCAGGGGAGGACGCCCACCTCCCTCCATCTCTCCCTGTTTTCCCACCCGCAGGTGAAATTCAGGTGTGGGTGGGTGAGATGAAGCTGCCTCAGGGTTGGGAGCTGCATTTTGGGGCTGAAACAGCTCCCCCCCTCCCCCAAAATCCTGATAACATCAAGGCCGTGAGGACACGGCGTCGCCTGAACCCCAAACCCGATAAAACCAGAGCTCCCACGGCACCACCGGCTCCGCAGCCGCTTTTATGGTGCCGAACGTCAGGACTTTGGGTAATAGAGGCAGGTCATAAAGCCGACGTGAGCAGAGCTGCAAAATGGCCGGGGAGACCCATTTTGGGTCAAAAAATGAGCAAAATAGGGAGCAGCGCCCATGTCGCTGGCTCACCCTCCCCTGCGGGAAAGCCGCCCAGCGGAGGTTTATCCTCCGGGGATGCTGTGGGGATCGGCTGCACCCCGAACCCCATTTCTCATCCCCGGGGTGGAGGACACCCAAGGTCACGGTCGCGGTCGTGTCGGGGACCCAGGCGTCCGGATTCACCCTTGGGTCCCTGTCCGTCACCCAGTGCCTGGCACGTCCTCGCCCGTCCCCGCGAGTCCTTGCGGGGTACCACGGGGACCACTTTCCAGCGGAACGACCCCGCCACGTTGGCCAGCGATGCTTGGAGATGTTGAAGAGCAGCCGAGGGAAGGTTTCCATGGCAACGGCCGAAAAAAAAAAATAAAAAAAAAAATCTGCATTTCTCCATTTGGGGGTAAAGGCTGTCATTTGTATGCAGGCGGGCGCGCGGCGCCTTTGAAATTCAAGCAGAAAATCAAAAAGGCGAAGGCAGGAGCGTAGCTGCCGGGTGATTATGCGGGAGGTGGGAGAGCGGCGCGGCCCCGCTGTTATTTAGTGCCGTCCCTGGCGAGGAGGACGGGGATGGGGACGGGGATGGGGATGGGCAAGGGGACACCAAGGAGGTGTGAGGGGTGCAGGCGCTGGGGCGGGAGCAGCCGAGGCGAAGGAGAGGGGTGCTGGGGAGGAAGGAGATGCACAAGGAGGTGCCCAAGGACAGAGAAATCCTTGCACCCCCCTCTGTCTCTCTCCTCTCTGCCCTTTCTCTCCGTCTGTCCTTACCCACACAGCTCCCTACCCCTCCATCCTCCCTCTCCAGCCTTCCTTCCTTCCCATCCGTCCATCCATCCTTTCCTTCCTTCCTTCCTTCCTTCCCATCCTTCCTTCCTTCCTTCCTTCCTTCCTTCCTTCCTATCCATCTATTTATCCTTTCTGTCTGTCCTTTCCATCTGCCCATCTGTCCTTTCCCTCCATCCATCCTTTCTCTCCATCTAGCCCACCTAGCTGGCTGGCTGTCCTCTCCATCCATTTATCCATCTTTGCTGTCTCTCCTTCCCATCCCTCTCTCCTTCCCATCCCTCTCCCTCCCATCCCTCTCTCCTCCCTTCCCATTCCACCACCCGTCCTTCCCGCCCGTCTGTCCTTGCTCCCCTCTGGCCTTTCCGTTCCTCCAGCCCCTCTCCATCTGCCCCCCCTCCCCCTCCGGCCCCCCAATTTGTTCTCTCCCCTCCCCGTACGCCCCAGACCAGTCCTGGGGGTGCCCCCGTGGACCCCACACCACCCCCGAGCGCTCCCAGCCCCCCCCCTCCTTATCCCAGTGGGGCTGAGCCCCCCAGTGCCCCCCCCCCTTATCCCAGTGGGTTTGAGCCCCCCAGTGCCCCCCTCCCTTATCCCAGTATGGTTGCCCCGTCCCAGTTTCCGACCAGTTTCCTGCAGGTTCAGTGAGCTGAACTGGCCGACGCAGAGACCGGGGTGGGGTGCGGGGGGGGATGCGGGGGGGGGCAGACACAGCCCGGCCAGACCTGGGTAACCCCTCCATCCCCCAGCGACACCAGGACAAGGGACCGACCCCCCCCCACCCCACCCAGGGGTGGGTGCTGGTGCAGACAGACACCCCCACACACACCCCTTGGGGAGCGCGGGTGCTTTGTGGGGGGGGGGACGGGGGTGACACCAAACCGGGGTGTCCCCAGACGTCCCCTGCGTTTCCAGCTTCGGGGATCGGAGCCGCACCGGCACGGCCGTGATTTACGAACGGCGGCTCCTCGGGAGACATCTGCCTCCTGCCAGGGCTTTGTTTCACGCGGGCGCTGCAGTCCTTTGTCCGCGCCACGCTCCCAAAACGGTGATTTTTTTAACCTTTTTTTTTCATTTCCCGCAGCGGTTTTCCTCTTTCCGCAGCTTTCCTTAGGAAACGGGGATGGGGGGACGATAGGGATGCGGGGCGGGGGGGGGGGTGCGAAGTGTTAAGGATTGGGGTTGCGTCTTGGTTTTAAGGTTTGGGATGCTGTGGGGATGCAGCCCAGATGTCACGGTGAGGGGCGCCTGCCGCCTCCACCCCCCCAAGTTCTCATCTCTCCCTTCGTCCCCTTCCGGAGCAAATATCCGATAGGATCAATTTGGGTTAGAAACACCCCAAAATACAGCAGAGAAGACCTTCCGAAGGGTTGCTTGGCCAAAACGCCGATGGAGCACCCCCGGATCCCAGCCAGGCACAGCGGGATGGGTGACGGGGTGGGGGGAGTGAGAACCGCGAGACCCCGAGTCCTCCCAAAATCGTCAGATTTAATCACATTTTGCCCAAAACGAGACGCAGCAGCTCCTCAGAGGCGTTAAAGGGGCTTCTTCCCCCGCCTCCACAACCCACCGTCTCCCATGGGTGCTCCCCAGGCGAGGCCGGGATGAAGCAAGACGGATTTTGGGCAGGATGCTCGGCTCCGTTCCCCCGGGACTGGGAATTTTCAGGGAGATTTCTCCCTCCTCCGGGATGGGATGCTCCATTTTCACCCCAAAAAAATTCTTATTTCCTTGCACCAACTTCCCTCCAGCATCTCCTGCAGCCACGCTCCCAGGAAGATGCCAAAATTAAAAAAAAAAAAATAAAAAATAAACAAACCAGGTGGCTGATGGTGAAATCACATTTTTTTCACCATTTTTCAACCATTTTTTTCCCCCTTGCCTCATTTTTGGGCATGGGTGTTTTTGTTGGAAGCACCGTTTCCCATAGGAAAAACTCATTTTTGGTGAAGAACCCCCCAAATTTGGCCATTTTCAGCCTCAAGTTGGAACATTTCAGGTCTGGTTACAGCAGCCTTGACCTCCACGGGGTATTTTCAGCCCCCAAATCCACATTTTCTATTGATGAAAAGAGAACTAAAGGAATTAAAGGCTATTTTTGGGTCCTAGATTTTGCCCCAGAGGCTTTTGAAGCCTCTCAGGATCCGGTTGCTGGTTTTGGGGTTATTTTTCCATGTTTAAAAATCCCCACCACAAATGACTTTACATTCCCCAACCTGGAAAACCACCAAAAATCCCAAATATTCACCCAAAAGTGTATTTTCTCCAGCCTTTTTTTTTTTTTTTAGCCAGCATTTCTGTTCCTCGCGACAAGAGGAGGTGAAACCTTTTGCTGATGGGAACGGGGTGGAGGTTGGCTCTGTCCCTCTAATATATCATTTTTATTTCCTGTTGTAACTGACAAATTGTTCTGTATTTTATATCAGATCCCTCCAGGCAAAGGGGCTGCGGGATGTGCTGCTTTTTTTTTTTTTTTTGGTATTACCTGAGGAAAAAAAAAAAAAAAAGTCATAAAATCAAATAATAAAATAAAAAAAAAAAAGTTAAAATAGTCCGAAAGAACAGATACGGTGGTAATGAGCACCGCAGAGATGCTCTATAAACCTGAGCAAGGCTGCAGGGATGGGGAAGGAGGGGGAATAAAAAGCGACCGGGCAGAAATCTCCCCCCCTCAAAACCCGTTATCGCCTCCCAAAAACGCTGGGGAAATTTTGGGGCCCCCCCCACCGCATCCTATTACCATCAATGGGTACAAACACCCCCAAAAACCCCACTTATTTCCCCATAAACCGGCACCGCTCGCTGCATCATTTCAGCTGGCAAGAGGAAAAAAAAAAACCCTCCTTGGGAAAAAAAAAACCAAACCCCACCAAACCCTGATTTTATTATTTTTTTTTTTCATGCAAAGCTTTGATTATTCTCCTTAAAACGCCGTTTCCGTCAGGATTTTAATTGTCTTTGAAAAGGTCAGGCGACGCTCCTTCCCGCAGGTTTCATTTCGCTTTATTTATTTGCCCCCGGAGGAAAAAAAAAAAAAAAACCCCGCGTTTGGCTGCGTTCTGCTTGAAAATCCGCCGCTTTGGAAAAAATAATGTTAATAAAATTAAAAAGAAAAGGGGAAAAAAAAAAAAGAAAAAAAAATAAGAGGTGTGGGGTGGTTTTTGGTTTTTTTTCTGCTCTGAATCTTCCTACGGCTTTCGCTGCCGAGGACTGGCTGGCGCCAGGCTCCCTGCAATGCTCCCGCGTGGCATTTTTTTCCCCTATATCCATGGGTTTTGCCCCATTTTATGGAGTTACACGGGATTTTGTGCACCTCAATTAATTGGGGGGGGGTTAATTAAATTGCAAATCCGTCCATCCTGTGCGGTGCCAACCTTGGACACGTGTATGCGCGGGGACGGATGAAGGAACCGTCCCGTTCCCGTCACCCTGCTCACGAATGACCCAAAATCCCTGAGAATTGCCCCGATTTGCGTTTTGTGCTCCTTTTCGTGTGATTCCGGCCGTCAGCTCAGCCGCCACATCCTGGGGAACCGTTTGGGGTGAAACTTGCCCTTTCGAGGACGGGGACGTTGCGGAAGGCGGGTTTTGGTGACCACCGCAGAGCGACATCCACATCCAAGTGCCGCTGAGACCCTTGGGGATATTTTTGGGTGGAAAACCGTCATTTTCCAGCCTGAAGACCCACATTTCGGGGTGGGGGGGGGGGGAAACGAGCAAACCCCCATCTCCCGACGCCCCGTGGCCACGATGCTGCAGACCTCGGTGAGTTTTTTTCCCCCCTCTTGCCACCTCCACCTTGCAAATCTCCTTATTTTTATGGGTTATTCGATCCGTTCGGAGCTTTTCTGGCTTGTTTATAAATATCCTCATCTATAAATAGCTGCACGGGGAGAAAGGAGCCGTTAGCCCAGGGCTCTTCAATCAGGTCGGGGAGCTGCAGGTAAATAAATTCAAGGAGGAAACGAGATGCTCCTCGCCGACGGGGCAACGGCATCGCGGTGAATGTGGATTCACCGGACGTAGAGGCTTCTTGTTTGAGATAAAGTGGCCGCGTGGAAAAATGTCACACGTGGGAGGGTCATTCCCCCCGGGGACCTCGGTGGCAGCGGCTGGGGAAGGGGACCGTGGCCGCACGGTGGTGGCAGTGGCAGAGGGACGTCCCCCTTTTTCCCCAGGGCTGGTGGCTGGAGGGTGGCTTGCCTGGGTCAAAAAAAAAAGCAATTAAATGACTGTATGGAGGGAAAATTAGTAATTAGGAATTAAACGCAACCCGTGGGGGCTGCGTGAAGACGGACACGGGGACCTCAAATCGATGGAGAAACGGCACCGCATCCCTTCAGACACCCCAAAAGGCACCGTCAGCCGAATTAATGCCCCTTTTCCACCCGGGCATCCCCCCCTCAGCTCCTCTTCCCCGGTCTGAAGCCGCTTCCCCGGGGCCGTGCCTCTCCCCAGAGCTTTATTTCTTTGGGGGTGGGGGGAAAAACCATCCATGAGACGAGGCAGAGTCGAAACGCTGACAATCCGGGGGTTGCCGAAACACCGTGCCGAAGCCCCCAGGGTCGAGCAGCGGTTTTGCAATTCAGCTTTTTCCCTCCCCGAGCTTCCAAAGGGCTTTGCGGGGGACAAAGCCGGCACGTCACGATAGAGACGACGAAGTTTTGGGGTTAAACTCTCTCTATCCGGCCCCGTTGGTTTTTTTCCCAGCTGGGAGATGCAGCCCCGGCTCTGCGGCAGAACCGATGGATCCCGGTTTTCCAGCCCGTCTTCAACAGGGGGAGCGTTACGTCCGCGCATCCGCAGCCCTGCGTGGCCCTGCTCGCAGCGGGGATGCTGCCGACATCCCACCGCCGTCGGCGCCCACGGCACACCCCCGCAGCACCCTGGGGTGCTCCTGGACCCCCCGTTCTCCCTCCCAGCTCTTATTTCAGCGCAATCCTTAACACTTTGCGTAAGCGTCCTTGCAAGTAGTTCAGCCCTTGCCAAAACTGAACTGAATTTGGCCAGTTCTCAGCCACGTTAACAGCAAGGAGAAACCCCCCCCAAATTATCCTGAATCAGGCAGGTGGGAAAAGGGGAGGATACGGCAGCGATGTCCTCGGAGAGGGCTGGAGCACAACCTTGTATCAGACACTAGAGAAGCCAAGCAGAAGGTAGTGAGCCCCAGGGAGGCAATCCCAGCTGACGGCGCTTTGTAACCTGCCCAAATCCTGCTCTCCGAAAGGCCAAATCCTGCAAAATCCTTCACTGTTTGCAGAGGAGCATCGCCAGCGGATGCAGGACCCAGCTGTTTTGGGTGGAGAAAAGACAAGAAAAGGGAGGAAATAAAAAAAAACCCTAAAAAAGACTGAAATCCACCCCCCCCCCCGTCGGTCTCTGTGCTGACAGTGGTTAAAAAAAAAAAAGAAAAAAAAACCAAAACCAAAAACCAAAACCCCCAACAAAAAAAAACCCGGACTAATTATATTTTATTTGCTGATCAAAAGGAAAACGACTTGCTGCAGGCAAGGAGGGAGCGGGGTTTGGAAGGGCGTTCGGTGGCAAAGGCGGCGTCTGCAGGTTTGCGTAACCCGCCAGGGTTTTACCTCTCCAGGGTGCGTTTTCTGGGCAGCCGCCTCCTGTCTGGGCTTTGCTAGTCCCAGCTTGTCGCCAAGCCGGCGTTTCGGGCTCCGCGGCGGGTTGGGCTCCTTTGTACGCCTTCCAAACCGGCCGGGATGAGGGAAACCGCGGGAGGGCGCAGAGGGAAAAGTCCCCGCGTGGAAACGTTTGGGGTGCGCAGAGACCACGGGGCTGGTGCGGGACCTTTCTGGGTTTGCTTTGGTCCCGGGGGAACATCCCGGCCTTGGGTTTGCTTTTGCACGGGGGGGAACGTCTCTGTCTCGGATTTGCCCCACAGGAATATCCCCAGCTCGAGTTTGCTCTCGCACCGCAGGAGCGTCCCCGTCTCAACTTGATTCGCGCGTTGGGGGAACGTCCCAGCCTCGGCTTTGCTTTTGCACGGGGGGAACATCCGTGTTGCAGCTTTGCTTTTGCACCGCAGGAGCATCCCCACCTTGGCTTCGCTCTTGCGCCGCGGGAGCATCCTCAGCCCAGCCACGCTTTTGCGTCGGGGGAACATCCCGGCCTTGGGTTTGCTTTTGCACCAGGGGAACCTCCTCATCTTGGCTTTGCTCTTGCACCAGGAGAGATCCCTGGCTTGGCTTTGCTTTTGCACCACCGAACGTCCCCACCCTGGCTTTGCTTTTGCACCAGGAGAGATCCCTGTCTTGGCTTTGCTTTTGCACCACCGAACGTCCCCACCCTGGCTTTGCGTTTGCACCGCGGGAGCACCCAACCACTCAGATCAAAACCAAGCAAAGACCTCACGCCGGCTCTGCGCCCGCTTTACACCAACTTCCCCACGAGCTCCGCTGGGCGATTCTTTGCAAGAATTGCACGGGGATGCCAAAGGGGGAAAAAAAAATAAAAAATTAAAAAAAAAGGAGAAAAAAATGTGGAGAGAGCACGTTTCTCCATCCCGAGCGGAGCCGGGGCGAGCCGGGCGCAGCGGGCGGCTGTAGCCTGGGCGGCTCGGCCTGTTGCGGCTTGTTCCCTGCATATTTTACGGATGCGTCGGCGAGGTTCTGCCTCCCTTTGGGGCTCCGTGAGGCTCCAGAGGCTGCAAAGCAATTACCCCCTCCTCGCTCCCGTGATTTCGGCATTCCTGCCCAAAGACAACCCCAAATTTCCCTGCCTGCCCCAAGCAGGGCCGGATCCTTCCTCCATCCTACGCCTTGCTTGCAGGCGGGATGGAGCCCTCCTGCATCAGGCAGGCAGGAGAAGTCCTGTGGCTTGCTTTTTTTTTGCCTGAAAATGAATAAAATCCTTTCCAAAAAAAAAAAAAAAAGATGAAAATAAACCCGGCAGGGGCCAACGTGCGCCCGAGCCGCGGCCGTGCGATCACCCCCGCGTTAATTAACGCCGCGGCGAAATTCAAACAGGTTTCGCTCTGTCAAAAGTCCGTCTCGCCTTCCAGTAAACTCTATCTTGGTTTAATTGGCTTTAATTTGCATGAAAACAATTATCGGCCGCGTTTTGCCTCTGGAAAGGTTGGGAAAGTTATGGAAGTGTCTGGAAAAAAAGAAAAAAAAAAAAGGATTTGTGAATCACCGGCATCGGCAGCCACGTTGCATCCAGGGAGAGCCGGAGCCTTTGTGTTTTGGAGTGTAAAGCTTGAAATGTCCCATGAGGTCAGAAAGGGAAGGGGGAGGCTGGAAGGAGGGGGGTTTGGCTGGAGAGAGTCAGGATTGGGGTTTTTTTTGGGGGGGGGAAATAGGTGCCCTGATGCCCCGGTGATGGGCTGGGGGATGGGGAAGCCAGGCCCAAGCATCGTCACAGTGAGTTGGCATGAATCAACCCAGAACAAAAATGCTCCCTCAATCCCTATGTCACCCTAAAGGGGAAAAATTGGGGTGAAAGAGACTAAAATTAGGGTTCACCCGGGTGCCCAGGGTGCCCAGCGCCGGCGGGTGCATCCCTGGCCGGTTCCCAGCCCAGCTGCGCCCCGCAGATACAGATTCAATCCTTGCAATCAAAGCGAATTTTTGTCTTTTTTTTTTTTTTTTTCCTTTCCTTTCTTGCTTTATAAAGCCAAAAAAAAGCACCGTGTGCGGTCAAAAAAAAAAAAAAAAAAAAAAACACCCACCAAAACCCAAAAAATCCTCCTTGTGCATCCCATCGGCCTCCAGCGGGATTTCGGGGGCTCAGGGCGGGCACCCACGGGAGCTGGGCCACGTGGCAGCATTTAGGCGAGCGCCGTAAATCACAGCCAGCTGCTGAGTGGGGAAAGCGGAGGGAAAAAAAACCCCACGGCGGCTGCGGTCGGAGCCGTCTCGTGCTCAAGGCCTCCCGGGGATGGGGATGGCTCGGGGTGCCCCCTGCGTCCCCATTTTGGGGACACTCAAGGGACGTGTGACCCCGCCACCCACCCAGGCACCCACACTTTGCACGGTTTTTGGGTGGCATCGCGCGGGTGGCACATCCAAGCACCCACCCCAAAAGTTTGGATTTTGAAGAGGCGGCGGGGGGGGGGGGGGGGGAGTTATTTTCCGGGAGCTCTTGTTCTATCTGGTGTTTATTCGTCTCCTAAATAATTTGGGAGCATCCCAAATAATTTGCGGCGGCGTGCATCTTGCTATGCGTGCTGTGGTCACTAGATGGGGAGATAACAGCTTAGCACGAGCTGCCTGCTCCTGCCTGGCTGCCAGAGCTCCTCCAGCCCTGCGGAGCTGGGATTTCCAGCCACGAGCTGGAGACGGATGGGTGCTGGAGATGCACCCCAGCACCCCCCGCACCCACGCAATGGGCACCCATCGAGCCGCGTCCCAGCACGTCGAGGCTAGTTGAGATGAGGGTTTGTGGTCCAGGGCTTGTCCTGGCCCTGTGGCCACCTGGATCCTGCTGCTCCCGGGGGTGGGAGATGATGGAGGAACCCCCCAGCCCCTAAACATCCTGCCCGACACCAAAACCCAACAGGAGAAGCTGCAGGAGACTCCACGGGGGCTCCATCGGCGGCGGCGCGGTGCCGCATCCTTCCTCCCCGGGAGGCGAAGAGGATGGCGAAGCCGCTCAGACGGGATGCTCGAACCCAGCGTCCGTCCCACACCCTCCCCTCCCTCCTCACCCCCTTCCCGCGGGCCACGAGGGTCCCCAGTTCAGCGCACCGAGCCCTCCCGGCTCCCCGCCGTCGACGCGCGGCAGCCGGGCGGCGGCGAATCCTTGGCGGCGAGCGTCGAACGACCGTCTGGAGCTGTATCTTCCCGGTGTCGCGAGACTCCTCTCTATCTCGCCTCCCCAGGCATGAGTTATAATGTGCAATAAAAAGAAAATCAGTGCATTGATGCCAGTTAGTGTGACTAATCCAAGACCCAGCCTATTAACTGGCGAGTGGAGCATCCGTCTTGGCTCTCATTAGAAACTCCGCCAACTACCCAGGGATAAATCTTTCGGCGCATGTGGGAGCGCAGCTCGGTGGGCAGAGCAGCCAGGGTACCGGGGTTTTTGCTCCTGGAGCTGGAGATTTGAAGGAGCCAAAGGGTTTTGGTTGTTAACTGGGGGATGCAGAGGGATGGAGCTGGATACCGGGGTCCCATCCCCAGCTTGGGGGATGGGAATGGGGGGAGCTGGTGTGTTGCAGCGGGGGATGCAGGAAGAACCCCAAGAGGATCTCATGCAGATGGAGATGGGGAAGGGAAACTGAGGCACGGAGAGGTCGCAGCTCAGGCGGTGTCGGACGGCATCCCATGGCCAGCAGCACCCTGGCACCAACAGCACCCCATCGCCAATGGCCTCGTCCACCCTTCCCTGAAGGACGCGGCAGCTCTGCGGTGGTGCTGCCGCTCCTGCACATGCCTTTATTTGCTTTATCTTCGGCTCTCTCCATTAATCTCGGCGTGATTTACGGGGATGTGTTATTTATCTTTTTCTCCCTCCTTTGCCAGGCTGGACTGGAAGGTCCGCACCTTTTTATAGCACAATAAAGCCCACACAATGAAGAGGATTTCACCAGGTTTTCCAGCCGTGGGGGGAGCAAGGGGATGCCGCAGGAGGCGAGTCGGGGACCTGGGACACCGCGACCGCCCATGCGAGGAAGCAAAGGCTCATGGATGGAGGCGTAACCCCTCCAAATCACCTCCCGGGGATGTTTGATGGCATCTCGCAGAAGACTGTGGTTGGCCACGAGAGATGTGGGTCCTTGTGCCTGAGTTTCCCTCCTGGTCCCATGCGTTTGGACATTGCAGCTTTACTGATGGGGACATGTCTCCATACGCAGGGTGACGTGGTGAGGAGACCTCTCAACCCAGCGATGACCACAGTGGTGTGGCCACAGCGGTCCCCTCTACCCATCCCACAGCAACGGAACTGGGGCTGGACCTCCAGATTCACTCCCTTAAATTCAAAAGTCTCCCACAACCTCTTCCTCCTTGCAAAACTCTGCCTCCAAACCCCACCTTTGTCTCAAATTTTAAATAAAATCCCATTACATTTGCTTCCAGCCCAGCCACGGCGCAGACGCTGGCTTCCAGATGACCGGCGCTTTACGGGAATACCTCCCTATTAAGCTGCCAGTGCCAGAGCTGCATTGGCCAGGGACGTTGATTTAAAAGTGCCTTACGGCTGCTTAACATAAAGCGATCGTCTACCGACTTAAGCTAAATCAATAGAAAGCAGGTTCGAATCAATTTGAAAATACCCAGATCCAGGGCCCGGGTGCCATAAATCAATATCAAAATCAGACGTCGAATTAAACAGGTGCAATCTGGAGGGGAGATGGTGAGTTAAGATTTTCCTGCGTGTTTCTGAGTGCGGCCAAGAAACTGGCTGGGGAGCACAGCTGGTCCCATCTTGCCGTGGCTGCATCGCTCTGGCATTGCCTGGAGAGCGGTCGCAGGGTTTGAAGGCCAATGCAGGGTAGCAGGAGGTGGAAAGGGACCTCTGGTCCCCTCATGCCAACTAGGAAACAAATCTGGGCTCTTGTTGAGGCTCTTTGGGGTGTCACAGCGGGATTTGGTTCAGTTGAGGTTCCAGGGACCAGCAGTGTTGGCTGGAAGGGACCCTGAGGGACTCTTGGACAACCTTGGACCATTGGAGATGACCAAGGCTTGAAGATCTCGAGGATGGAGCTGCCAAGGATGGAGACTGTCCACTTGCCCCAGGGCTTCCACCCTCCTTATCCCATGCAAGCATCAAGAGCTGGGCTAGAGTCAATGGGGAGCACGAGGACCTTCACGGTGGTTCCTCTGACCTGGCTTCAATGTCACCCCTCCAATGGGACGAGTTGGAGGACGCCCTTGGCCAGAAACCACTGCTGAATATCAGGGAGGTGAGACCCAGCCAACACATCTTGGCCTTGGACAACGTCCTCTTGTCTCCAGCCTGGAGCAGACCTTGCTGTTGATCTTGAATTGGCCAATTTGGGGAGGTTTTCCAACTCACCTGCGCGTTGCGGCGGACAGAGCGC
This sequence comes from Balearica regulorum gibbericeps, assembly GCF_011004875.1. Classification (NCBI taxonomy): domain Eukaryota; kingdom Metazoa; phylum Chordata; class Aves; order Gruiformes; family Gruidae; genus Balearica; species Balearica regulorum. The sequence goes on from NC_046212.1 coordinate 2,570,301, forward strand.
CGGCATCCTGCCGCCTGCCACCGGACCTCCTCCTGGGTAGGACCTAAATCTTTTTGGAAGCAAGTCGTAAAATCCCAGGCGCGGAGGTGTTTTTACAACCCACCCCCCCCTTCCCTCCCGCGGCTGCGGCTGGGGCCAGCGTGGAGCAGTGTCCCCGCGGGGAGCTGGCCCTCGCCTCTTGGCCGGGGCTCATCTGGCATCGCCGCGTGTGAGTAGTCGCCTTGTCAAGGAGCTGGAGCGTCTCCAACCTGATGTTTTTCATTTCGTTGTCAGCTCCTTGCCAGCATCCGGCCTCATTGGCTCTCCGGCAGTGGCCGACTGTGGGGCGATCGTCCGTCGGGTGGGAGAGACCTGCCAGAGTGGGTGGTGGTATCATCCGGACTGCTGCTGAGCACCTCCCAACCTGGGCTATCCCTCTGATTGGTTTCCCCTACGTGCCCTTTTTTTATTGTTTTTCACAGAAACACCGCCCGGGCAGGCTCTGGAAGTTGAGTCGTGGCTTCTGGATGTTCCCAGAGCACCTCTACCACCACCCAGGACATACGTGGTACTCCATACGGTGCACATGTGGTGGGACCAAGACGTGCCAGTGCCCAGGGTCATCACACATGCGTGTTGCACCACGCACAAGGTCACCTTTGGGTGGTTCCCAGCACCAAACGCAACGGCGGGGTCAACTCAACGGCATTGACTTGGTGGCCGCAAGCCATCGTTGTGGATTTGGTGACGTGGAGGACCCCACGGGGGTTGCGCCATCCCCCCCCCGTGATGGGGACGCATCTCAGCTCCCCAATGCGGAGCCCGGCTCCTCATCCTCAGCCAAACAGCAGCTTGGCCAAGCGCCCGCATCTCCCACCTCGTTAACGTCAGGAGGATTGATGGGGCTTTGGTATCGCCCCAAATGCCTTGACCTTGGAGAACCGGCCATTTCACATGGATTTAACGGATAAAACAACGCTTGAGTATTGGCCAGGCGCGCGCTGCCTTATCGCTTTTGCAGGCTGTCGTGTTTGGGGCTATTACAGTAGCATACTGTACTGCGATCGCTTTATAAGGATGGATGGTTAGATAGAGATAATAAAGCCCAAGAGCATTAAATCTTTGCGAGACAACGGCCACACTGCCTCATCCACTAGGCTGAAAAGGCTATATATGTTTTTCATAATTTGTAATTACTTTTTTACAGTTCTCTCCCATAACTCTGTCCATCATCTGGGTCAAAATATACAGCGTGTGTGGGAGTAAGAGTCATAAAAACGTGAAAACAAACAGTTTGTCTTCGGGGAGATTAACGCACAGTTAAAAGACCCATTTTAACACCCTCTCCATGCCGTCAGCCAATTAGCCAATATAATGGGCTCCACTTGATATTTTAGTTTTATTTTATTTCGCAACGATACCAACGCGCTTAATTGCGAACACATGATCCCTAATTGGCGGTGGTGTCATCTTGGAGGTATGCGGTTTATGCAAGAGAGGAGAGATTTGGGGCTAATCCGGAGAGGATTGGGCAAGGGAGTTCACTCTGAAATTTAGCCGCTGGAAAAAAGTGTCTTGGGTGGAAAGAAGAGGATTCTGAACGGCGGATGGGGCAGCATTGGGTTCACGGTAAATGACTGTGGAGGATGAACTGCCGTGTGGATTCTCTGATGTCTACAAAGGGTTGAGGATCCCCTTTTGGTGATCTTTCTTTCCTCGTTCTACAAAATTTGGCAGATCTGAGCATCGGTGCCTAATCCAGTTGGTATTGGCCTCCAGGTTCAAAGTTATTAGGAGAAACGCACTGACATACAGCCCACAATTGCATAACTAGCCATTTTTTACCCCTTCAATTTTCCCTTTTTCTACTTTTAAACTAAATGACGTGGGAGATATCTCTTTAAAAAAAAAAAAAAAACAAACCCACAACCCAGCAGCCCTCCTGCCCTTCCTTCTCCTCTTTGAGAATACCTTAAAAAAATCGTAACTGGTTTCCAAACATCCCATTCATGGGAGCTGGAAAGGGGCCACGTTTGGCTCCAACGGAGCCGTGTCTTTTCTTGGCTGCAGCCGGAGAGATCTGGGGCAAAATATCATGTGTTTCATTTCTCTGCTGGCTGGAAGGGATGCTGTGATGGAGGGATGGGGGTAGGGAACGACTTTGCCCCGAGAGAGGAAGCCGAAAACCATAACTCCTCGTGAAAGAGATATTTTTGGAACGTTTGCCTCGGCTGGTGGTGCTGGAATGCGGCTCCTCGCGGCGAGTGACAAGGAGGAATTATGCTGGGACAGAAAATGGCCTTTCTTCGCCCTCCTGCCCAGCTCACATCAGGGCTGACACCCAATTTTTTAATTTTTTATTTTTTATTTTTTTTTAGGAGAGGAACAGCTGCATTTCCCAGGGCGGTCCCGGCCCCTTTGCACCCCTGTGATGGTTTTGCTTGAGGACAGCATCGTCCTTCCCAGATGTCCCATCCCTTCTTGTCCTCACCTCCACATCCCTTCACCGGCCACGCTGGACCACTCGCTCCAGTGGATGAGGCCACCGACGGAGCTTTTCCACCCTCCATTCCCTTCCCGGAGGGGCTTCTTGCTACGAATTTCTTTTTTTTTGCCTTCGATTAATCCACCCAAGCAGGAAAGCAGCCCCTGAGCAAGAATCATCCAGGTTTTTTCGCTCAAAAAAATAAAAGGTGGTGGCTGGCAAGGGATGGCTCCCTACTGACTCCCCCACCCTGAGCAGCCTAGAGCCCCTCACCCATGCTGGGAGGACTGGGGTGGAAGGAAACGGCCCAGAGGGACTTTTGGGGGATGCTGTGGTCCTTGGGCACCCCTGTGGCCTGTGGGTTTGGGGTCCTGACTTGTTTCCACCCCGGGGTTATCCCTGCGAGGTGGGAGAGAGCATGTGGGGTTCGTAGCTTGGAAAGAAAAGGAGGGGAAAAAATGCAGATGGGAAGGGGGGGGGGGGAAAAAAGAGAAAAAAAAGAGGAAAAAAAAAGAGGGAAAAAAAGAGGAAAAAAAAACCACATTAGGAAAATGAAAGCAACTGATGACTAAATTGCTTGGGTTAAACATCTGCAGAGTGTTACGGACACGGCGCTGTCTTCAAACCAGACACGCTGCTCCAGCCGCTCTGCTTCGCCTCCCCAGATTGTGCGAGCCCTCCTCGCTCTCCCGCTCGGCTCTAATGAAAGCAGCAGCTTTTATAAATAGCAGCTGAGAGGTCCTGGATGGGAATTTGCCTGACTTAACAGTCCTCTTTTTAGATTCAGTTTTGGCAGCTCCTGCAAAGCGTGAATCGAGCGTGAGCCGGCATCCCGGGCGACGCGATCCTGGCCTGTCCGGGTGGTGGGACACGAGGGTCCGGGGCGGGGGGGGCAGGTTGAGTTTCCATCCCAGCAGCTTGGTGGCACCCCTGGCAACCTCCCGGCCACCCGCAGCCATGACCCATGGTTGGGTGTCATCGTCTTCAACGTCAGGAGGTCCCCGCAGAGCCGTGAGAAAAGGTGTATTATGGGTTGGCTCTGCTCTCCCTTCATCGCCGCTGGATAATTTGGTGGGCTGTAGATCAAATGACCACCTCGATGTCTCCTGAGGCTCATCCCAGACTGAAATCGGGACCGGTGGCAGGTGAAAACCCCCCCAACCTCTCCACACTTTGGTCCATCCGGATGGATCTTGGGTTGCTCGTTCACAACAGGGTCCCCAGCAGCCCCCCCCCCCCCGGGCACCCACCCTTACGGGCACAGCAACCCCCACCTGCATCCCACCGGCATTTTGGGTGCACCGCGAGGAAGGACCGCGGCTGACAGAGCAGCCCGAACCCCCCGTGGAGGCAGGGACGCTCGGTGGCCAAGCAGCCGCGGGATGAGCCAAGAAACTGTTTATATCCAGCAACTCGAAATCTGGCAGCGGCTCCGTCTGCGCAAAACTTTTCACTTGGCTACCAGGCTGTTTTCCATCCTCGGGTTATTTCTCCAGCTCGGTTCATGTTTATAGTGGATTAACCTGCTGTGAGGAGCCTAGGTATTATTTATGGCTAATTATTGGCATTTGGCTGGCTGGGAGGATTGCAGGAATATGATACCGTGGTGCTTACACGGCTTGTTCCAAACTGCGTTCGGCTCCTCCGTCTGAGCGTGCGTGTTTATGATGCCAGCTCACGTTATTTTCATTACCCCCTTTCCACTAATAAACTTTCGGTTGAACCAGACTTGAGAAGAGAAAAATCCTTTGCAGAAGATGTTTTGGTGTCTTTCCAAAGAGCCATTGTCAAGAAATCAAGGGCGCAGCCTTACTCCGGGACGTAAGGAGTTCAGCCGCGGTGGATTCGCCGCATTTGCATCGTATTAACTCCGGCTGCCGGCTGCCAAACGGCTTGTTCTTTGCATCTGAAAATAATAAGGCTGTGGGAATAATAGTCCTAAAGTGAATTTTTCAAAGCATCTTTTAAAAATACCAAGGCCAGGCTTGTGTTTACACTCAAGGCTTTCTGCACGGTCGGGAGACGCCGCCTGCTTCAAAGGCAGGAAGAGAAATACGTCTTCGGGTCAGAGCTCGACCTGGCGAGTTTGTGGAAAGGAGATGAAGAAGAGGCCATGTCCTGCAGATCCCATCCCTGGGACAAGCTGGAAGGGGTTAAATGCAAAAAAGCGAATGGCTCGGGAAATGCGGGATGGTTTTTAACCAACCGGTGGTCAAACACCATCCTGAAGCGGCATCGGTTTCTTCCACCGGGCTGGGTGGAAAGCCCGTCCCTTTTGGCCAGGAGACCGAGGAAAAGGTGGTTCAGCCCTTGGGCCAGCGACGAGTCAGCACCAGGCGGCTTCGACACGGCTGCCTCCACCCAAAAATCCCCAAATCCTGCCCCACGACACAGAGCGATGCCCTGGAAGAGGTGTCCTGCCAACACAACGTTGGATGATCCAAGGGGAAAAGGCAGGAGCAGCGAAGAAGGGAAGGAGGCTGAGCCTGGGGCTGGTTTTGAACTGGTTTTTGAGCACGGCGGCTGGGGAGATGCTGCCCATGGGGCCACTTGGTGGCAAGGAGAGGCTTGGTGGCCATCAGCCTTGGCAGCTGGTCCTGCTGTGCCCACAGCTCCAGCTGGGTGCTTTTTCACCATTGATTTTGGGTGAGAAAATGCCCCTTTGCTGATCCGTCCCAGTGGACGTGACCTCTCCGACTAAAGGAAGAGCCAAAGCACAACCCTACGAGGCACCGGAAAATCCACACTGGAGAGAGACACTGGGATACGGGGGACTGACCAGGGGAGGGGTGGGTTTGCAGGGAGCCACGCCACTCCCGCAGCTTCTCCATCTCCCATTCAACTCAGTGGAGGGACGCAAGGTCCAGTGAAGGTGACGTCTTCATCCCGACCGGAGCCGGGTGCGTCCCATCGCTGATGGGGACGAGGGCGTCACGGCAGCGGCGTGTCTCCCAGACTATTTTTAACTGCTCTGGGTTTAAAACCCAGCCTAAAGACCCCGAGAGAGCGGCTAAGCCCTTCGCGTGATGCTCAACTCCCAGCCCTGAAGCACCTCCAGACCCAACCTCCCTGGAAAAGCTTCCCTGCTCTGCAGATGGACGTGAAGGGTGTGTTTTTCAAATGAAAAGAAGAAGAAAAAAAAAAAAGCAGGTTTTTAACCGATGTAATTATCCCGCCGTAAGTTCTGGCTGCAGCTGGTGGTTCCTCAAGCTCTGCTTCCCTGGAGCATCTTCAAAAGCGACAGCGTTGAGCCCTGAAAAAGTTTTCGGGGAATGTCCTCCCATGGTGGCCACCAAGCCAAGGTCTTTTGGAGGTCCATCACCTCCACGTGGTACATCCAAGGAGCATCTCCCAGCTTGCCGGGCTGCATCTATCGGGAGATGACGCTGGAGCGCTCTTTCCAGGTTCTCCCACATATTTCTCATTTCTCCCCAGCTTCATCACCTGCCCGGAGAAGATCTTTGGGATAAGGTTTTCCCGAGCTCCGGGCGAAGGGCAACCTGATGACCTCCGAGTCCACGCTTGCCTCTGGCAGAAGCTGCTTTTAGTTCCCCACGCATCAGCACAACGAAATACTTTATTGCTGCGCCTGGCTGGGCAATTTTTATTTATTTCTTCAAAATCTTAAATAAACCTGTTTTTTAAAAGTACCTCTGGAACAAGGGAAATGTATTATTATGGTAATTGTCTTGTGCTAATTATACTTATTACTATAATAACCGTTTTGTTGTCACACAAATAAAGTGGATTACATCATTTGTAAGCGCCAGAGGCAAGCGATGGCTCTGGAGCAGCAAGCAGGCGAGTTATGCGGGTTTTCTCCTTGGGCTTGGGTGAGAGGGTGCCCAGCAAAGGCACCTCCGATTTGGGATCCACGTGGAGCTGGCGGATCTGTTCGACGGGGAAGATGGAGAGAGAGAGAGATGTAAATCTGTTTGTAGGGCCGTTGAGAAGCGGGTGATGAAGGCGAGATGAGAGGTGAGTGATGATGGGAGCTGGCGGTCCTCCGACACTGCCTTCCCATTGGCCTTGGTCACCTCCCTCGTCCTTGGAAGGATTTTTGGGTGCTGTCAGGGATGCGATTGCAAAAGTACCTGCTATCTAATCCACCTTGCGGTTGCTCGAGTAGCTGATGAGTGAGACGCCACCTCTCCTCCCCGTTCACCGATACACGCTTTGCTCGGATGCTTGGGATTTGGCATCCCGTGGCCATGACTCCTCTGGAAAAATCCCAGACGGGGTGCTGGGGCTGTGGGTCCGCTCTCCGGCTCAGCACCTTTCCTCGCCCACAGCCAGGAGCTGCGAACGTCTCGGCGTGTTGCAGCAAGCCGGCTTTGCCTGCATTACCTACGTGACCGTTTCGGGAGGATGCCGACGGCCGAACCGGGCTGTGCCCGCATGTGCCGTCCTGCCGATCGCGAGATTCGGGTCTCGCGTGGTTTTTGGGGGCGAGTTTCACCCGGCTGCCTTCAACTCTGCCCCCACAACCACCCATCCACCCCCCCAACGCAACCCCGCGTCATCCCCCCTCTCATTTCATCCCTCCCCTTCCAGCCTCGTCCCCCACATAAAAAAAACACCGACCCCGGAACAACCAGCTCCTCGTTTTCCAGGATATTCGGAAAAAGCAGGTGTTTTGCCTTTTTTTTGTGTGTGTGTGTGTGTGTGCGTGCGCACGTGTGCGTGTGTGTCTCGCCTCCTCTCTCGCGCTGATGGGCCCCTGGAGCTTATTTTACACGAAAGCAACACAGGTTGATGTATTTTTAAATGGCTTGATTTTATCACCCTGCTTAATGATTTGTCGCGTTATTTATTAGACAGTGTGATATCCAGAGGGATTCATCGCATTAACGTATAAATAATGTGGCAAATAGTTCAATAGAGCCATAAAAAAGGGGATTTAGAAATAAAGTGACCTATGTTTGCTACATGTAAACGAAGGTGGTGAATGATAATGTGTGTCATGCCCTTAAGCGTGAAAAATGGGGGCCACGAATAAATCAGAAAGTTTCTTTAGCGGGTAAAACTGCAAAGCAAAAAGAAAAATCCCAAATTCTTGGGATTTTTACCCATCTTGTGTCCCCTGCTCCAGCCACGCCAGTGTTTGGATGTGACCGTACATCTCCCACGGGCTCAGAGACGTCGTTCAGCTTCTTGCCGTGAAGGCACGTGGAGCTCCGTCCCCACCCGGAGCTTCGCGGGATGCGACACAGAGCCGAAACATGCTCTCACCTATGCAATAAATAAGACCCCGTGTCCTTATCGACACCCTGCAACGCTGATTAAAGCAATAACCCAACCGCTCCGCGTTCCCACGCTGAGTTACGAGTTCACGATATCGCCTGATGTTGGGCAATAATTATTTTTTAATAGGTTTTCCCATCTCCCAAAAAAAAAAAAAAAACCCTTCCACTGCGGCAGAGCCGGAGAGCTTTTCCTTCTGCCGTGGGGGCCAAATCCAGCACCGGGGTGATCCGAAATCCCGCAGATCTGACAGGCCACCGGCCCCAACCCGCGCCCAGCTTTGGCACCGTCGCCTGCCAGAACGATATCTGATCTCGGCATCGGTGCCAAATGATTTTATTCCGCAGCTGTAAGACAGATCGCTTTTTTTTTGTTCCCCCCCCCCCTTCTTTTACAACGTGCTACGGTTTAATTATTTAACACCACGGGGGTACGCGAGATGACACAGACGGTTGCGAGGGAGAGCGCGCCAAGCTAATTGATAGATGGGCTCGATGAAGGATGGATCGCGGTGGCAAGCAGAAAAGGAAAAGGGAATTTTCTATCGGCATCACGAGGCATCATCAGGAGAGCGGGAGGGAAGAGGTGGGCACCCCTGGGTGGGTCTCAGCACCCCCCACCCCGGAACCACTTGGTCGTTGGCACCAGCCTGCCTTGGACCACACGTAACAGCCAGAGCGACTGCACACGGTGGAGCTCTCCGCTTCGAAACGTTGAGATTGGCAAACTCCGGGCCCGAGTGGCTAAAGTTTTACAAAAATTGAAAAATGATAAAAAAACTTGGAAATTCCACACACCCCCCTCCCCGGGAGCCTCCACCACAGCCCGAGGGTCCCAGGGCCACCAGGTTTTAGCAGAAGACCCCCGGCCGGAGCCGGGCTCTTCTCTTTGCCCGCTCTTGGCTGCAAAACCAGGGCTCCGGCTTTGGCCTCGCTCCCTCTTCCCTTGCCAACGCGGCGGGATCCGAGGCTCTGAGCCGGTGAGTCAAACTCACCTTCTCCTCCTCCTCCTCCTCTGCTTCGCACGCACGGAGCCGGCGTCGCTCACGGCCACGGGCTGGGAACATCCCCTCTGCTCCTGGCTTCAATGCCCTTGCCTCAGTTTCCCCCGCTCCCGCTCACAAACCCGCCGTTGGAGGGCACGAGGAAGCTTATGGATAAGAAGAGATTAAGGTTATTCACACTTCAGAGGAGCTTAAGAGTTGGGCAACCAAATTTGCTCCATTTTTTTGCCACCAGCAGCTCTGCGGGGCAGATATTGTCTCCCAAGCACATTTCTGGGTCTTGCTGGAATTAACCCCAGCAGCAAATCCCTTCCGCCCCCGGCTTTGGCATCCTGGGCTCCTTTGCGACGTATTTATTAACCTTCTGCCACGGGATGGGTTTTCCAGCAGGTAAATGCATCCACTAGGCAAATATTTCTTTCCTTTTCCCCCTCCTGGCTGCCTCCGGTTCTGTCCAGCTCTCGGAGAAAAACAACCCTCAATGGCTAAACCTCCCCAAAACCTGGAAACGGTTCGGAGATCCCTTCCCGGAGAAGGAGGACAGGATCTTCCAGTTTCCTTCACGAGGAATAAACATACATTTTAGTAGCCAATTTGATTCACTTTTCAAGGAACAGGTTTTCATGCTTTGTGCATTTATTTCCTAATTTTATTATGCCATTTAATTAGATCATGCACATTGGTTTTATTGTTAAAACATGTCCTTGTTTTCTTTATAACTGGATTTCATGGCACTACAGGGACATTTAGGAAAATATCACATTCCAGCATCGACCGTCGAAATCAGACCTAGATCTGAACGGAGCTGCCGGGTCGTAAATCTAGTCACAGATGGAAAAAGCGGAATATTATTCACAGCATGCGGAGCGCCAGCGGTTCCAGGAAGGGACGCAACCCCCCCACCCCCCCCCCCCCCGAGCCTTTAAATTACAGCCCGAGGAGGGACGAAGCGGAGCGGCAGCTCCCTTGGAAGGACATTGAGAAGTTGTTTGCAGGATTCCTTTTTATGGGCTGACAACGGTCGGGGCCGGTCCCCCGAGATGCCCCGTTTCACGGCACCGTGGATGCTACCGAGCTCGCCCTCTCCCCCCCCCCCGTCCGCTGCTCCCCGAAAGTTTTCCGCTTGCTCCGGGTTTCCTTTGAGGTCCTCTCCTGCCGAGGAGCCATTTCCCACGTCCCTTGCAAAAGCCATGTGCGACCCAACCGGGTTGGATTAACGCGGTTTTTAAGGGGAGTTTGGGAGGAAGGGAGACTTTTCTCGCCGTGGGTCGGAGCAGATGGCTGGAAGAAATGAGGAATGGTTCTGGGAACTTCCCTGGGGATGCCTGAGAAAGGGGAAGAGAAAAAAAAAAAAAAGAGAAATCCACACAACTTAAGACACTTGATCAGATGTTTGGAGGTTGACTACAGGAAACTGAGACCCTGGGGCTTTATCTGCGAGTTCCTGAGGGCTGGGGGCTAGCAGGGGACTGAAAGGGAGCCGGCTGCAAGCAGAAATCAATTAGTGCTGGGGAGAACTTGAGCCGGTTCAGACGGATCCGTTTGGAGAAGGCACGCAGTGAGCTGGGCTGGGCCGAGCTGCAAATCATCGCCGCGCCGAGAATGCACCGGCAGGTCCTCGCTGGGCTGGGGCTCGGCAGCCCCGCGGCTGTAATTCATGGCAGAGCGGGAATCCTGGTCTCATCCTGCTCCCTCTCCTGGCTGTGGACCACGCGATGGAGGAGCTGCGACCTCAGCTTGCTCCCGTTGGGCACCCAAAGGTCTGGCGGGTGCAATTTGGGGTGGTCCCCCCCTTGGATGGGATGCTGTGCGCTGAAACCAGCCCCAGTCTCGCGACTGAGTTGTGAGAGAGGGATTTTGGGGCGATTGCCGGATGCCAGGAGATCTCAGCTTCTTCTTTTCGTTCTTCCCAGCTGCCGTCACCCAAGGAGACCCAAAGAAAACACGAGGGTGACCGGTGCTGGTGGATCTAGCGGAGCAAAGCGGAAAACCTGTAGTAGATGCTGGAGGGATCTGGAGGGGAAAGGAGACCCTGGGGAGGTGACTGCTTGTTGGGAAAACACCCCGAGGAGATCACATCCCCATTCAAAACCAGATGTGGTCTCCAAGGGAGAGGACACAGAGACACGGGGATCTGTCCCACGCAGACGGAGAGCATGGTGATCTAGCTAAAGCTCTGCTTTCCCTCCGAACGGTCCCACCGCATCGCCCGGGACCACGCCAAGGTCTCGCTGCTCACTCTCCAGCCCCGTCCTTGTGTCTTTTGCCTCTTGGAGCCTGAACTTAGACATGGCACGTGGCATCAGCACCTCCAGCCACGGCGCTCCATCCCTCCGAATACTCTTCATCCCTTGCAATACCCGGGGAGGGGGGTTTCATTGTGGAGGAGGGGGGGTGGTTCCTCACTTGCCCCCGCCACGGCTGCCATCTCATGCCAAGAACGGGCAGCTAACGGCACACATCCAGCCCCGGGGAGCAGCCCCCGGCCCCGACCGCCGCGTCCTTTCGCGTCCGCCCAGCCGCGGCTTTTACAACCCGGTGTAAACCCAGCGGCTCAGGACGCGTCAGCCCTGATTTATACTGGCATAAACGGCAAAAAAAAAAAAAAAAACCACCTCGCCGAGGCACAGGTACTGAGCTCCGTTACGCCGGCAGCGGGCTGAAGGCACCCGCAGCAGCGCCGGTTCAGCTCCAGCCAGGCTGAATTTGGCCCGACTTGTTTAAAATTCCTTTCTCTGCACACGAAACCATTTTCTGCGAAGTTTAGCCTTGGGGAGATTTATTTCCTTGTTAGCTCAAGATTTTCCTATTAGCCCATCTCAAAGAAACATGGCTGCATTTTCTCCAGTGCACCAGCTGTTGTGCGAGATGCAGGTACATATTACAGCCGTCATTAAACGGCCTGTCATTCCTAGCTTTCTAATTACCGTATGAATAGAGAGTAGCACGAACAGAGCGGGCGATTGTTCCACTGTGACTTACAAGGGGAATCAGAAATGGAAGACGCAGCCATCGCGCTTGAGGTTTTTTTTCCCCCCTTCCAAATCTAATCGACGAGGAAATTCGGGTGGGCTTCGGCTGCGAGCGTCGTGCCGTGCCTCGGTTTTTTGAGATGGTTTCGCAAAAAAAAGGAAAAGCCACCCCCCCCGCCGCGCGTTTCCAGTCTCCCCTCTCCTCCTTCCTACTTTGGTTGGCTTTAAACATGTAATTTAGCAAAGCAGCACAACCTAAAATGAGGGAGGACAAACATATGGTAAAGTAGATGCAGGGAATATTCCAATAAGCAGTAATATACTGCGAAGATGTGTCCTGGTTGCCGTCAGCAGGGTTGGGGTCTTGGGTTTTTTTGTTGGGTTTTTTGGGTTTTTTTTTTTTTCAGTAATAGCTCCCTCCTTTGTTGCAGGAAGTCCTGGTTTAGTTTTGCAGAGAAATGATCTTTTCCAAGCTCTTTTCCATGCAAAAAAAAAAAAAAAAAATATATATATATATCAGCATTGCTGTGCCGGGGTCACAAAGAGCCCATCGGCAAGCAGGAGCGTGTTTAGCATCCAGACGCCCTTGATTTGCAGCACCTATTACTGCCATTTTATAGACTGGGAAAGAAATAAAAATAAAAATACAACAAAAGATGGCACAAAGGTACCAAGGGCTGGTCCTGGGAAAGGGAGAGATGAAATTCTGCTCAAAATGTGATCTAAAAATGAAGTGAGAGACAGCCAGCACACAGGCTCGTGGTGCAGGAGAGATGCCAGCAGCTCTCCAAAGGTTTCGGCATCCATTTTGGGAAGGTCTGGAGGAAAAGGTTGCTTGGACGTGGTTTGGATTTCACCTTTGTTAAACCACTCAATGACTGGAGATGTCCCGTGATGTCTTTTCTCCTGGAGGCGCCACCTCTGCATCAGCCACGTGGATTTGCTGATGTCTAAGGGAGGTTGGGCGCACGGCACGGCCATGCCAGGGCATCCTCTGCTCTCCCCAGCTGCCCAAGGGCACAAAACTTGTGAGAAATGAGCATTTTGGGGGTTTCTACCTAATGCAACCCATCCCACCCTTTGCAGGGGTGATTTTCCTGATGAAAGGCAAAATGTGAACTTCACAGCGTGCCCTCGAAATCAGCAAGTCAAGGTTTTTGGATCCAAGAGAGGGTCACTTTTAGGGGTCAAGGGAAGCCAAGCAAGCAGACCTCTGCGAAGACACGTCTCATCTCTCACATCGGAGTGAGAATTTGGACCCGATGGGGCCACACCAAGAGCTGGAAGAGGGCTACGCCAAGAGCTGGATCTCTGCTGGATGATGTGGCTGCAGTTGGGTATGTATCTAGCCAAGGAGCCCCACCAGAATGACAAACATCTGGAGATGCAGCAGCCGTCGAGGATGGATTCAGGAAAGCCGAGAGCCCGACCTCTACCAAAGAGGCCAAGACGAGGAGCAGCGAGCTCGCAAACCGCCCGCTCTCAGGCTGCTCAGGTTTTATAGACCGACTCCGTCCCCTTCCCATCGCGCCAGAAACCCGGCGGCATTCTTGGGATTAACGATTTCCAGACATCCCCGCCTGCAGCCGAGGAGGGGAAGGCACACCACCAGCCCTGGCTGGAAATCGGGCAGATCTGGAGGAGATCAGGGTTTTAGGGGGTCGGGGGGAACGGGCCGAGACAGCTGCCTAGGGAGAAGCGACGTGGCACCTCCCAGTGCCCTCAAGTGGAGACGCCACGGGCTTTTCTTGAAGACGCGGGGACCCATCCGGGTCTTGAGCATCCCTAGGTGAAATGGGGTGCTCTGGGATGCAGACAGAAAACCACCTCACACCTTTTGCCCTTGAGCACCGCCCTCTCCATCACCCCCCAGCCTTTTTCTTTAAACAGTTTCGGACACCTTCAGCCTCACGGTTCATCCTCACGCAGCTCAGAGGCGAACCCCCAAACCTGACGGTCTCCCACTATCGCACCCCGGCTTTGCGGCACGGCTCCGAACCACGACGGCCGCAAAAAAAAAAAAGCGGGTGTTCTTCTTCCCTCCCCTCTTTGTTTCTCACCCGGCTCCATCTGCCCGACTCCCCACCTGAAGGCAGCGCGGTCCTCTGTGGCATCTCAACGCGTTACCATGGAAACTATAATATCACGACCCGCGGATGATGGCTCGGAGTGGGAAGGGAACAGCAGGAAACAGTTTCCATGCAAATATCCGTTGCAATAAAAGGCCAATAAATAAACAAGCGAAGGAACTGGGGAGAGGCGAGGAGAAATAAGAGGGGGCTGGAATATAAAATTTAAAAAAAAAAAAAAATTAAAAAAATGGGATGCTGGCTCGCTCCTGAAGAGCTCGTTACCTGGAGCTCGGCATGTAAATGAGCTTTGTTTTAATTGCAGCTTCATGAGACGTGTTGGCAGAGCGGTGGCAGGGGTTAATGAGAGCCCCCGTGCCCAGAGTGGCTCTGAAAGGTAATTAGCACCAGGCCCTAACGAGCTCAGGTGGCACCAGGGCCATGTCAGGCAGGGAGGAGGAGGGGGGGAGGTTTGGGTGCTCTGGGGTGGCCTCACTAACCAAAAAACCCCCGTTTTTCCCCAAAAAAAGGTCCACACGGACCCGCTGGGGTTTTATATACCCCTGGAGAGGGCAGCACGGGATTGGCTGGGAATATGGGTGGCAGCACGGGATTGGCTGGAAGGAGAGCCAGGTGGCAGCACAGGATTGGCTGGAAGCAAAGCCAGGTGGCAGCATGGAATTGGTCAGGCACACAGATGGTGGAGGGGGATTGGCTGAGGGGGTGGGCGCAGCCGAGGGGAAGGTGCCCCATGGGGCAGCAGGACCTGGGCAGGATCCGGCCCTGTGGGTGATGCTGCAGGGGGGATGGAGCTGGGCTGGGAGGCAGCCCCTGGAGCAGGATGTGACCCCCCCCCTCCACCGGGGCAGCGCTGTGTGCCAGGAGGTGCTGTGTGCCATCCCATTTGCAAACTGCCCCCCTGCCTGGATGAGTGACACCCACCCCCCCCCCCCCGCAGCCGTGGGGACGGGGACAGAGCTGCCATGGCCCCGTCTCTGCTGACCCACAAACCCATCACATCGAGGCGACGTGGGAAAACACCCCGGCAGACCCCCAGCTCCCGCGTCTTTGGGATACCCCAAACCCCCATGTTTCGGACCCCGCCGCGGCACGGAGCCACCCTGCCCGGCTACAGCCGCACCGGCGGGGATTAACCCAGCTCCAGCGTGTGCGAGCTTGCAGCATCCCTCCCGACACCGAGCCCTGGCTCCGCTTAATAACCTGGGAGCCCTCACGTAGGATATCGTGCAAGAAGTTCCCGGCCGTGGGCTGCCGAGGAAAGGGAGGAATGTGAAACGCGGCGGCGGCAAGGGGTGAGGTCGGTCCTGACGATGGCTGGCCTTGAGCAAGTCATGGCCCTGTGCCTCGGTTTCCCTGCCCGTAACGCCAGGACGGCGGCGCTGATGCCTTCTGCTGAAGATGCTGGAGTAGACGTCGTCTGCTGAGGGCTCGTTATCTCCATGCACCTCGATGCCGTTGTAACCGTGTTCCCCGTGGGGGTTTTGTTGGTGCAATTATAGTTTGTGTAAGCAGCCCCGCCTAGAACCGAAATATCTGTGCCTGAACCCAACGTGCGTGCGGGGCAGGTCTTGGATTCACCAAAACCAGGAGCCCCAAGAGGAAAAGAAAAAGAAAATAAATGAGGGAGGAACACAGCATTTTTTGGTAAAATGGAGCCTTTTTGGGCAAACTTGATTTGCACGTGTTACTGATTGTGTTTGGATGAAGAAAAATCAAAACATAACCCCCTTGCCGTGTTTCCGCAGCTTCTCTTAGCATTGTGATGGCCATGGATGCAACACGCTCGGCCCAGCTACCGGGCGGCCAGAGGCCACAGTGATGGGTGCCTGTGGAAAAGCCCAGCGAAACACAGCAGTGCCGCCTCGACGGGGCCGTACCGCGCCACGGCCACCCCACGTGGCCTGAGTCGGCTGTGCACTATGGCCGGGGCTGTTCCCGGTGCCAGGGTCCGTCCTCGTTGCGGGTATTTTCTGAGTTGGGCCGCTGCCTGCTCGCGGTTACGGGCTCCGACGATGGGCGGGCGGTGGACGAAATCACCAGCGAGCATCCACAGTCTGGGGATTTCCTAAACCCCAGATGATATCTGCACCTGCGGGTGAAAGTCCTGCACGGCCGCTCACTCATGCCTTTGCCCCGTGGGGTTTGATCCTGAATTAGCATTGCTCCGGGCCCCATCTGCCCTTTCTGGTCTTGCGTTTGCCGAGCAGCAGCTCCTGGGGTGCTGCCACCCCACTGTCTTGGCCACAGGGACCTCCTCTACCACCACGGAAGGTGCCCAGGATCTGGCCTCTGCCCTACCTCCCCCTGGACCATGATTGTTCCCAAACCTCCGATTCTCTAATTTTCCTTTTAAAAAAACCATTAGGGTTATACAACCACATTAAATGTCTCCTGACGGACAAGAAAGGACACGAATCCAACCTTTCATCATTCCCACCCCCAAATAAATCCAGACAAGGTTCCTTTGTAGCAGCTAAGCTGAGACACCTTAACATTTCCCTGCTAGCAAGCTCCAAGTTTCTTTACTCACCATATATTTCCCCTGACAGTTTGTACAGATACTTAAGACACCATATAATTATCATCACAGCTAAAAGGCAAGGGCTGATTTATTTGTGACAAGCACCACCTTTCCACGATGACGCCATTGACACTTACACCGAGGGTTTTTTTGGCGTGGGGAGGTGCAGAGAAGCAGAAGCCAGGCTGTTTTCTCCTCCTTTTTTTTTTTTTTTTTTTTTTTTCATGCTCATCCTTTTCCCCTGCGGGCGCTTCGCTGCGA
The DNA here is from genome assembly GCF_011004875.1 of Balearica regulorum gibbericeps. Taxonomy (NCBI): domain Eukaryota; kingdom Metazoa; phylum Chordata; class Aves; order Gruiformes; family Gruidae; genus Balearica; species Balearica regulorum. The sequence goes on from NC_046212.1 coordinate 2,586,856, forward strand.
GACACCCGGCACCCGGTCCCAGGACCGTCCCCACCATCCCCGAGCCCCCAAGGCTCTCGTGATTTCATGGCTTGGGCCAACAAAGGTCTCTCCGTCTGCACTTCTTTGACTCTTGGCGTGTGAACAATGCGTGCACTTATCTCAGTACTTATTTAGTGCCCAGCTCCACACCCTGAAATTGCCTGATTATAGCTTTCGGAGCCTGTGTGATGCATTGGGTTAGGCAAACAGATGTGCCAAGCAGTCTTGTTGAAAACCCACATCCAGGCAGCAGCTTTCAGCTCTCCAGGTTGTTCCCTTTCTTTTTTTTTCCCTTCCCTTCCCCTCCTCTCCCTCCCCCTTTTCAGAAGTAGCTCTAATAATTGCCTTCATATTGCTCTCAGCGAGGGAAGGGCTGGGGAGAAACACTCAATGTTTCAGCCATTTGCCAGTAATTTTCTCTCCAAGGAATGGGCCCCTCCATAGCCAAGAACTCATGACTCTTTTGCCTGGTTGTCTCCTTGCCTAGAACAAACCCACCCCCTTGCCTCCTCCCTGCCTCCTCCGCCAACCGAACCGCCAAGACGTCTCCTCTCAACTCGTGACCTCTTCAGGTGCACGTCTCCGCACGGCAAGAGCTGCAGGGGGAAGGCAAGCAAGGCTGGGCTTTGTTGGTGCCAAGGGTGACCTTCTCCAACCCATCCTCTTACCTCTCCAAGGCACCTCCTAACACTACATCCGCACACCCCCACACACACAAAAAAGGCTTGAAGGGAGAGGGAAACGTGTTGGCCCTGGTATGGAGGCCAGGTATTTCACCCTGGCCTTGTGGCATGAATTTGTCCAGTCTTCTTTTGGAGCCAATGGAAAGGAATGAGCTCCTTGTAAGGACCATCTGGCTCATCTAAGATAGAAAAATCAGGGTGGGAGGAGGTTTTTTGGAGGTACCAGTGTCTCTGTTGAGTAAAAAGGCTTTCGTGGCTGTTGACAGAAAAGATAAAATCTTGCCCGAGAGGACAAGGAGCGATTTGACAGGACTCTCTTGGTTCCTCCAGAGCCTCCTCACAGCCCAGCTCACCTCATGGTAGGAAACATCCACATGGGCAACAAGCCCTGTGAGACCAGCCCTGCCCAAACCCACCCACTGGCACCCCAGTATCGCTGCTCCTGTCAGTGCAGCCCTGAGCCTCACTTTGCTCCTGAAAGCTGCTCTCAGGTGCCCATAGCTGAGGTCTTGTGGCCTATTGGTTGCGTTCTTTGCCATCCTTGCCATGTTGAGATGTTTTGAGGGGGCTGTTTGACACTTGAGGTGATGAGGAAGGTGCAGCTCACAAGCACTTTGTGTTTGCTCACAGGCCAGCAGATGCAGAGACTGAGGTGGCACGTGGTGGCACCACCTCCATGAATGCCAGTGTTTGAATCCCACAAGGAATTTGCCTTTCTGCGTCTTGCCATCGTCGAGATGGAGACCGACGTGCTGCTGTGATGGTTGAGAAGCATATGATCCCTCGCGTGGCTGGTGCAGGAAGCCTGACAAGAGCAGCTCACATGGGGACATCGTCCCTGTGGTCTTCTAAGATTCCATGAGATGAGTGTTCAAGGACTCAGTTGGGTTGCCCACATGTAGGTGTCTGGCGTTTTTTCAGATGCCCCAGGATATCTGAGACATCTCACAGAGCAGGTCTTGCGTAGATCGCCCATAACTTGTGCCATTCAGGGCCGGCTGGGTTGGCCCATGGGCAACAACACGGAGGGACCCCAACTCAACAAGCCACCCGTGCATGAGCCAGACCCATTCCCACCCCAGCCCTGGTCCCTGCCCAGGTAACACTGGACTTTACTCTTAGAGAATGAGGATGGCGATGGATGGATGGTCTCCACCCATCCTCCTCCTCCCCTCCTTTCATGCCACCAGGGCCGTGGTGAGCAACGCTGCTGTTTCCAAAGCTCCTTTCTTACTGAGAAGCCGCAGCGTTCTTCCCTGCCTCTGCCACGTCGATCCTAACCCTGCCTGCCCTCCCTTGCCCACTCTCACGTGCAGCGACGGGCTCAGACTAGCTCCTCTCCCAGCAGCAGCTACAGCGGCTTTCTGAGTCACCCCGACATTCCCGCGTGCCCCAGAGAAGACGGGATTGCATCTGCTCAGCTCAGTGCCTTCACCGCCTGTTTGCATCACCAAGCTCCCCTTGGAGTGGCGAATTAAGCCTGTATATCCCAGCTTAACTCCAGAACAGATCTTTTCTCTGCCCCACCTCCTGCTAATTCTGAAAGCTATTTAAAAAATGTCCTGGAATCAAACCAATGCTTTGTGGAAATGAAATAGAAAAAAAAAAAAAAAAAAGAGAGAAGAAGAAGAAAAAAAAAAGGAAAAAAAAGATTACAAAGGGAAGTTAAATCCTGTTTGCTCCCTGCCGCTGCATCCGGGCAATGCCAGACTGTTGCCTATATTTATGCCAGCTTCCTACAGGGATGCAGAAATGAGAGGGACAAAGTGACCCCCTTCTTCAACCAGCACGAAATACCAGCTCAGCCCAAGTCATCCCATGGCCGATCGAAATCCTGCGACATCTAAATTTAAGCAGGTTCCACTTGGCTCCTGACATAGGCAGTGGGGAGAAGTATGCACACGCAGAGGACAATTCATCTGTGCTATCTTGGGTACCGATCTCCAGTGATTCACCCTCTGCAGGTGTCTCTTCCTCACCTTTGATTATAACGGGAGTCTTTGATATCTCAGCCTTTATTGTAGACAGGTCCTACCTGTGCGTCTGCTTTTTGAGCACCTCGTTCAAGACCAATCTGGAGGATAAATCAGGAAAAATGCTGAGAATGATCAGAAGTCTAATAAAACACAACCCTGCTTGTGCAATCTTTGCAAGGACTCTAGAGAAGAGGAAGCTGAAGGAGTAACAATAGCTGCTTCATGTAAAAGTTTGCTGAAAAGGGAAGAGTAAATTATTCTTTCTGTCTGCTGGGGACAAAAGAAGAAGCCATAAGCTTGAGCAACGTGTAGCAAGCTGAGTCCTAAAACTGCACCAATCCGGCTATCAGACCATGGAGCAGCTTTTGTGCCTTGAAGAACCCAAAATGGAGGACCAAACGAAATTTCAGAGTCCCAGTCAGCAGCTGGGGGAAAAAAAATGGTTTGGGTGGGTTTTCCTATGATTGCACTACTTTATGAGACTATATCTACATTAATATTAATCAAAGCCTAACACTAAGTTCTCTATGAGGAGTATGTCATCCGAGGTGGTCTAGAACTGGGCTACCAAAGGAGAACCTTGGAGGTCTGACAATCAAAAATTCTTGTTCTTCCCCCCTCTAAAAAGAATTGGGGCATTACGGTCACTTTTAGTTGAACACCTTTTGAGAATGAGTCAACCTCAATTGCACTTGGTGCTGTACAACATGCGCCACATAAAATGGGTTCTCCATGCCCTGCTGGGTTAAATTTAGGAGTATAGACAAGGTCCAGCTGAAAAACTCCAACCTTTTCCCCCAGGGGCTCAGAAACAGATGAATTATGGGCAGAGATTGGCCAACATTGCGGTGGAGAGGAGCCGAGGTGTCCTGCATCCCAAGCCTGTGGGTTCATGGTGAAGCCTCCCAACTCTTGCGTTGTTCTTGGCCTGAAAGCGGTGTAGCTGCAGGCCCAAGCAGCACGGAGAGCCATAGGCTCCATGTATTAAATTTGCCCTCTCCCACAGGCTCTTCAAAAAAAAAAAAAAAAAGGAAAAAAAGAAAACACCCAATCCCAGAATGGCAAAGGCAAAAGCCAAGGAGAAAGACCTTGGGTGGCAAAACCACATGTTTATAGCCCTTAGGCTTTGACAGATCGTTGGCTTGAGAGCCTTTCTAGCTCCAGAGAAGTAGGAGGCAGCCAGCTCCCAAAAACATGTCATTGCCAGCATTTTGAGAGACACATTTTTGGCAGGCCAGCTCACGAAGACAGGCCCTCTGTCACCGCAAAGTTCTCATCAGCTTGCCCACATGTTGACGACAGCTTTGAGGTTCCCTTGTCTTCTTGGAGGCTTTTTTCAGGAGGAAGGGTGCCGAGCCATGGGCGCACTGCAGTTTGTGGGTGGAAATACTCCCTCTGTGCAGGAAAGAATGTGAAAAACCTGAACCCACAACTACGTTGAGTCATTGACCATGGCCAAGCTGCCGCCCAAGCCCTGAGCTTCTTACACTGGTACGGTGGTTTTCTGTCGTGTTTTGGTCTCCCTCAATGGAAATCCTTGACTTGACCGCGTGGTGTCAGAGGAAGGCTATGGACAAGTTTGGGCTTTGTCAGGAGAAAGAGGAGACATTGCCAAGGTCTCCTAGAGTCCATGCATCTTGGGTGACCTAAAGGAAGAGAGATACCCACCTGGAAGGTAGGGCTTTGCATCTTCCAAGAGCACCCACATCTGTGAGAGCCATCCCAAGACCTACGAGCACATCTGCTCCGTGCTGGAATGCTCCTTGGAGCAGCTGGGAGCAGGATGTGCTTCATGTACCACGTGTGTCCCATCCCATCATTGTGTGGGTTGCACATGATGTGGCCAGAGTAGGGATTGTTTGAGCTTTGAACCACCATCGGTGAAGGGATAGAAAAATGGTTATTTAAATCCACCCTTGCTATGTTCAACACCTCAATTTGTAACTCTCAGCTCCCCCCTACAGCTGCTCCAGGCCTCTGTGTGCCCCAAACCCCACCTGATGGCACTGCATCTCCATGGGACGCCACAAGCGGAGAGTCCCAAAAGGATCCAGGAGATCTGAGACACCCACCTGGAGGGAGAGATTTTGGGGCAATAGCAGGCGAGCTCCCTCCTGCCGCACAGCTCTCCCAGCTGGGGCTGCTTGGGGGGCTCCTACCCCATAGACCTGTCTGCCCCACCAACGTTCAGTCCCTTTTATGCTGATGACTCTTTGGAAAACTCCTTGGAAAAGCAGCTGTCAATGAAGAGCCTTGTCCTCATAGCTAGGCAGCTCTTCCCAAGCCCTCAAGACCAGATTTTGCTTTGGGACTTTTTCCTACCTCCCATGCAGGGCTTCTCTTCTGCATCCCAATACTCATCTGGATGCTGCTTACAAGCCATGAAGGCATGAGATGCAACTCAAACCCAAACCCCTGCAACGTGCTGGTTTGGGTCTGCCCTGAGCACTTTCCCTTCCCATCTCTGAAACGATGCTTAAAAAAACTCCTGCTTAGCTCTCCTCTGCTCGCAAGGGAAAATAAAATCATCAACAGCAGGAGCCGTGGCATCTGCAGGTATCCCATTTGCAGAGCAGGGGTATGTCGGGGAGGAAAGCGATGCGGATTTGTGTGTAGGCAGCAGGAAAGGATTTTGGACGTTAAAAGCCGTTACAGGTGGGTGATGCACCAGGCTGGGATAAAATAGTATGGGAAATGGAGGGAGAAAGTTGGAGAAAAAGGAGTGGAGAGGCGGATGGATGATGAAGCCTGGAGAAACCTTGTCTGACCCCATAGGTGACCCTTCTTCCAGCAGGACCTTGGGCTAGGGACCTCCTGAGACCCCATCCAGCCCAAATTACCCCCCCAATCCAACCCAAATTTCGCTCCGATCACCGCACACCGCACAACGCCATCCCACACCGCAGCATAAACCCCAGCACACTCCCGCCTCTGTCTTGCAGGAGCCTGTTGCACAAGCGAAGGGGTTTTAGCAGCACGCGAGGCACTAAATAAAAAGTGCAAAGTCCTTGTTCCACCCCCCCACGGGCATTTCGGAGCCATCCCAGCCCCAGAGACTTGAACGCATCCCGGGGAGAGCCTGGAACAGGTCCCTGCCTTGTGGTCGTGATGGGCTGAATCAGCTCAAGGCAGTTCTTATCCTGACATGTCTAATTGATACCTTGGGTCCAAGGTGTCATTAAAACGCTTGGATAATCGCTACGGGTACAGAAAGCCGGACTGTCAGTTTAGGGAGGGTGATTAATGTTCCCAAAAATCCAGCGTGGGGTGGAGGAGGTGGGTAGAGGTGGGGGGGGGAGCGGGAGGGGACTGGGGGCTTGGAGCAGCCCCGGTGGGTCCCCATAGGGTTGGGGGGGTGTCCCCTGGGAGGGAGGGGGGGTCAGTCCCGGCTCCTCCAGCCCAGCCAGGCTGTGCACGCTGGGTTGGCACTGGCAGGCTCGGCGGGTGATTACGACCTCTCGTTTAATCTTTTTTTATTAGCATCAAACACCCATAGTCTTGTAAGTACATGTGTTCTCCTATTGACGCGAGGGAGCCTTTGATGCTGATTTACGGCAGCGAGGTGCAGCCAATCTATAATTGTACCCTAAAAAAGGGGATATTAAGGAATTAAAGGCATTTCTGCAGAGCCAAGCGATCCGATCCCCCTTTCCGCCACCATCCCGCGACACTTTGCTGTGTCTCTCCCAAGGAAGGGAGGTTGGACCCACCAGGGATGTACGATGGGGTCAAACCACCCTTGGGTTAGGGGGTCAAGGTGACCCCCTAAAAACCTTGTTCTTAGAGGTGAAAACTCCACCTGCGAAAGCAAGAAAACCTGGGGAATATGTTGTTTGCCTGTCCCTAGGAAGGGAAAAAAATTAATTAAATCCCCTATTAAGGAATGGGGAAGGAGGAGGTTAGAGGAGACCCTTTATGCATCATCTTCAGGCGTATAGGTTCGTCCGGTTCCTCGTGCCACCACGATGGGCTGGAGGCATTGGCAGCACCAGAACCAGGTCATCGCCGTGGCGTTTCTTGGCGGAGGAGATTTTGCTGCTGCTAAAGAGGCAGGTTGGTATATAGGCCACTGAAAGCGGAGCAGATTTAGTTAAAGGCATTTATTTTCTTCTTAGCACCGAGTTCAACTCCGCAACAACTAGGTCACCCCATACTATTCATGATGGCAATTGCTCCGGGACCTGCTGGTTACCTCCGGTTTAGGAGATGTTTTTGGCACTGCCTGCCTGCGTCGTGTCCCTGTCCCGTGAGCTGCAGACGCTGGGTCCAGTCCCTCACCGGTGTCTGTCCCCGCTGTCACCCCGCGCTCCTCCATCGCCCTTTTCTCTGCCCACGCTCCAGACTTCACCCATCGCAGCTCCCTCGCTGCAACCCAGGCAGTTACACCCCAGGGACCCGGGCCTGATCCAGTTGTCCTCAGCACCCTTTGGAGTCCCCCAGGAGAAAGAGGTGCCTCCGGCGGGTGGTTCACCCCATCCTGAGATAGGCAGCTCAGAGAGGGTGGCCAAGGTGCCCTCTGGGTGCTGCATGTTGGCAAAACCCAGGCGGTGGGAAATGGGGTGCGATGGGGTGTCTCAGGGACAGGATTGTGCCACGGGATCGAGGCAGGGCTCACTGGGATCCCTTCTGGGGTTTTTTGGGGTCTTGTCCCCGCTCATCTGCGAACAACCCGCACAAAAGCCTGTTTGCCTGCCGTATCTCACTTCAGGGCTCCCTGAGACCTCTCCAACCAAGCGGTGTGTTGTTTTACAGATGGGGAAACTGAGGCACAGCGTGTCAATAGGACTAATTCACATCAGGGCTCTGGAACATCATGCAGCGCAGCACAGGGCAGAGGCTGGGTAGAAAGCGCTCCCGATGATGTCAAATTAGACAGCTAGGTTCCCAGATCTTTTGGTCTCCTTTTTTTTCTTTTTTTTTTTTCTTTTCCACCAGTATTTTTCCCCCTCATTTCTTCCAATGGGTCATTTACTGAGTCAGAGATCCCCCGAGCGATGAGCTCATGGAGCGGCTGGTGCACAGCGGACCTGGGGAGACGGGGACGTGCCACGACTGATCGCTCTGACCCCCGCCCCGTGCCCTGCTCACACTGGGATGTTTGCTCCGGCATGGGGGCACCCTGCAGGCAGACCCCACCGGACCGAGCCTCACCTGGAGGCGCCGAGCCCCCGGGGACCGCGCCGTCGTGCTTCCCATCCCCGGCTCGCTGCAGACAGCTTCAGCCGGCTGCATCCGCAGGCAGCAGATTTACAACCACCCCATCGTCATTCACTGTCAAATTAACAGCTGAGTCAAAACAGGAGAAAGAGCCGGCATGCTTCCTTAGTCCTCTTTCCCTAAATATTCCCTTTTTCCCCTTAATAAAAGCCTCCTGGAGCTGCTCCTCATCTCCCTGGCCTCAAACCAAAGCTTTTTGGTGGCAGGAGCATCCCATTCGGGATGGTCCATCCATGCAGAAACCCCCCTGCCTGGGCACGCCAGATTTATACCAGCTTCGAAACATAAATGTCAAGTGATGGGGCTGCATAAATTACTTTTAATAAGAATAATGCTGCGTCTCGCTGGCATGTTAATACATATATTACCCATGCTGAGTGCAGAGGGCTCAGCAGGATGCTGAGCGTTTAATACACTTGTTCGAAATGCTCATCAGAGAGAAATCAGTGGCTCCCACTGGCAAACCCCAACGTGCGCAGCTCAAGCGTTGAGCGGTTAATGTTCTCTAGCTGGGTCACAGGCGCGCACCCCCCGAGCGGCCCCACCGCTGGCGCGCTCGGCGCTGGCACAAAACCTCCCCGTAAAACCAAAGACGCCGACTCTCAGTGTGCCGGTGGCCAGCGGCTCCCCGGGACCGACTTCGGCGGGTGCTTGGGGTGGCAGAGGTTGAGAACAGAAGGGATAAATGCACGAAGGTGTCCGCATCCCAAAGGGACTAAAATGGGATGAACCCATGCTCAGACCCCTTTTTTTGCCCAAAATCCAAGTGGGAAAGATGCTCCAGCACTAATCCCCTCAACAACCCCCCTTAATCCTCCCCTATCTAAATACCTATAGTTTCCAGGGCCCCTTTTACCACCCTCCTGCGTCTTCCCACTCTGAATGAAGGGCTTTTACACTCTCAAGACTCCTTTATATTTTGGAGAGTGTTTTTCTTGCCAGAGCTGCATGCAGGCTGTGAAGCATGAGCTCCGCCATCGCCTCATTGCATTCACGGGCTGGAGGGCTCGAGAAGAGATTGATTTACGATTCCCTAAAAGTGATTTATGCTCTTAGCAGAGCGGAGCGGCAGAGTCCTGTTCCCCCCCCGCAACGTATGCACACCCCTTCTCTGTTGAAAGTTTTAAGATGAATTCACAGGCAGTCTCCAAAACAAAAAAAAGAAAAGAAAAGAAAAGAAAAAAAAGGGGCTTCCCCCCGCAGTCCTCCAACCGCCACTGCTGCGACTATAATTACCCAACCTGTAATCAAGGTAATTTGCATCCAGCACGACCCAGAGTTGCACATGCCCAGCAGAATTTTCCAACCCGCTGCAATCCTGCAGAGCAGGGCGAAATTTTTTATAAGGAAAATCCTGCCACGTCATTGTATTCCTCGGGGTCTTGCGCAAGCGCCCGGCGCTGGGGACAGCAGTGGGAGAGGGTGCAATCCAGCTGGATTTAAGCATTAACTTAAATTTAGGTAGTGCTGAGCTGTCATTCCTAGATGTGGGGTTTCTCCTCCAACTGCGCATCCCCATTTTGCCTGGATCTGCCCTCGAAAAATCCCTACTGAACCCATCGATGAGTCTCGGCTGCTTTCCTAAAGAAATTATCACTCGTGCTCTGTGTGTGTCCGTGTGAGCCAGCGTATGAATTCCCCCGTCTCTATGTCTTTTAGACCTCTTGGCCATATTAATATCAGTACCGAGCTAAAGGTCTCAAAGATAATTGAATTCCTACCGTATTGATGTAACCGGGTGAAGGCGAGGGATGGTATTTCTATCTCGGGGAGGTCTGGGTGAGCTCCACACCAGTGCAACCTTTGGAGCCTCCCTGCCAGAGAGAGAGACATTAACGCTGCCCAAAGCCCAGCAGAAACTTCACCCGGAGCCTGGATCCTGCTGGCGAATGGAAAATCCATTTTTCAAGTCGTGCTTTAGAGTTAATGAGACTACACTCAAAAGGGTGAGCTTTTGAGCTGGCAACTGGGTTTCCTCCATCCCAGGACTCATGAGGAGCTGCTGGCTCAAACAGCACTCAAAATCCACAGGTATCGCATCCTGGGGAGCTTTCACCCAACATCAACTCACCTTCAGTGCAACCGTTCCCAAGGATGGCGTGGGAAGCCGTGGTGTGCCATGACCCCACGGAGCATCCTACAGCCATGAATACAAGCAGGAGACCCCCTTCATCCCTTCCTAGTAACCCTCTCCCAGTGGGACCGGTAGCAGGATAGCCATGCAAGACTCGTACCCGAGCAGTGCCGGAGCCCAGGCTGCAAGGAACGATCCACCAGCTCCGCCTTGGCTCATAAATCACCGTCCGTCCCGTGGCCCGGCGTTATCATTCATCTTTGAGTCCACACAAATCAATGCGGTTGATGGCTGCCGTCTGCGAAACACTGCTTTTTGCTGGATAACGTGGCATTAGGAGCTGGAGGGAGAGGCCATTTTTAAAAGCTGCCAGTAAAGTGTTTTACAGGGCGGACGGTAATTTATTTTAAAATAAATAAGTTCAGCAGAGGAATGACAGGAGGAAAGTGAACACACCAGTTCCCGGCTTTCCCCAAATTGAGTTATTTTACTGAAAAGTAATTGTTTGTTTCTCCTTTGAACTTTCTTTTCCTGGCGTTACGAGCATTTCTGCACAATTACAACAGCTGCCGCGCAGGGATGGGGTGAGCATCTGAGACTTGCTGGGGATTTAAATCTTGGGTGATGAGCCCTCAAAGAGTGCAGCTTCCCCAGATGGGAGATGAGGAGTTACACAACGATTAGGTAAGAGCTGGCTGGAGTGCAAGAGCCAAAGCATCCGCCAAAGTAAGAAGGCATGGCCCAGTGTTGGGCTCACCCAAGTCCCCCGTGGTGGGACCAGAAGCATCTGTAGTTTTGCAGAATGAGTTTGAGGCTTGCTGGATTCAATGGGAGAACTTGCAGCTCGTTTCTGAGGTGTCTTATGTGGGATCAGGCTTGGCCACCAGCAAAGGATCCTTCTCCTGCACCCTGTGCTTGGCCTCTCCAGGAAGGATCAGGGCTGGTTTCTTGGCCCCATAAGGTCGCTGTGAAGCATTACGGGATACATGGGGTGAACTCAGGCTGAGCAGCCAGAGCCTGCCCAGTCCCATCGCGTTCACTGAGGGATCTGTGTAAGGGCATGTTGCACCCTTGAGGTCTCGCCCTTGCTCCAGGTGCTGCCCGAAAGTCATGCCTGAAGCAGCTGCGAGTGCTAAGAACTCTCCAAAATACAAAGAACTTCATCAGCACCAAGGTTTTTGGACAGAAATGTCAACGCCCAACAGCATTGCTGCCCATCCCTCACGCCGTACCCCAGCGCTGGTGCACATCAAGGCTCAGCTTGGCACCATGTCAAGCTGACCCCGGTCGAACCAGCCCAGCCTGGGGAAGCTGCAAAACCACATCCACGTTGTGCATCTCCTGACCCGGTAATCCCTCCTGGAGTTGGCAGACCTGGGTGGACACCAGCTGGGCACCTATTTCTGCAATTTATCCCATATTTAACCTGCCCACAACCAATGCCATGGACTCCAAAGCGTACAGCTGGGGTGTTAGACCCCCCCTTCTCCTCCTCCTCTTTCCTGATGAAAGGAGTTACGGTTGCAGAAGAAAGTTATTTCAATTTCAGATGCAATTTCTGCAGGATGCCTAACGCTGCCCGCTCATATCCATGCTGCTCTTCCTATTCGTTTGCCCAGGTTGATAGGGACTTCCAAAATCTACCAGGGGAGCTGCTGTCTTTTATTTGATGAATGGTTGTAAGTGGAGAAAATAGGTATATTTTCCAGTTTATATCAGACCACCAAAGCATTTCCCAGAAGAGGCAACCCTGGCCTCCATTAGCTCATCCCTAAGTACGATCCTCCAAGCTTATAAATTTTTCTAATGCAGAATCTCTGGGGATGAGGGATGAAATACAGCCCTGGCTGTTACAAAAAGGGAGGTGTTAAAATCTGTTACTCGCAGGGAACATTGAATCTCAAATGCTGGAAGACCAGCTCAGACAAATCTCCTTCGGGAAGGATTTCTGCTTGGGCCAAGATAACTGAGCGGGTGACTTGGTCCCATCCCACCTCATGGACCATAACTTCAGGATAACAACCACTCAGCTCTGGTGGAAATGGGCCTTGAGGTGAGGAGTCCTCTCCTCATTCATGGGTTTGATTTGCTTTTACGAGGTTAAAAACAGCTCAGTAAATGCTTGTAATTCCCACCACCCCCAAATCTACCTGTCAGATAGTGCTAAAACCATCTTCTGCACACACCAGTTGTTAGAAAGCTTTTCAGCTGGAGTTGTCCAAGTGGTTTGCCAGGGAAATCACAGCCATTATCTCCACTTTATAGAATAAGAAATTGGAGCATAGGGAGGGGAAATGACGTGGTGAGGTCACCGGCAAGCTGACGGCAGAGCCAGAAATGAGCACACAGCGGATAAAGTGCAAGGAGATGGTTAAGGGCTCCCAACGCTTTCCAGAGATGGACGGAGCAGGTAGAGCTGAAAACTCAAAGCTTTCCAGAAGATGTGGCTGCTTTTGGCTCAGAAAACAAACCTCTTGCTAGGTATAACCACATCAAATCTGGCTGATTGAGAAAAGATGTTGTGAGGTGAGAATGGGCTAAAATAACAATGTGGGAATCAACCTGGATTTGGATGAAAAGATGGAGCAATGCTAGGAAATGCATCCAGCTCACCAGGCATGGTTCTCACCTGTTAATCCACACCTTTGACACTCCTTGGATTTGCAATTTGTAGGGCAAAGCAAGGGGAGCAAAAAAATCCCATGAATAAACCATTCTTTCACCTTCCCCCCTGGCAAATGCAGCTCAGTGTGTCCCAGATGTGGGAAGAGATGGATCCAGGGGGCCAGGTTCTGCAGAAGTGCACAGCAGAGGACACTCTTGAAAAGGGAGCTGAGCAAACAGAGAGGTCAACGAGTCATTCCTGATTTCTGGGTATATGAAACACAAGGGATGCGGTAGCGCACTTTGGAAGGATCCCCATCTCCCCGGTGTCTGCAGCAAGGTGCATTGCTTTGGCAGGAAGAAACAAGGTGAGAGCTGGTATGGCTCATTCCCGGAGCTTAGTCATGGAGTTAAAGGGTGTTGTCATCAGCACATAAACAGAAAACTCCCTGGTCCGAGTTTCATCCCGGCATGATGACAGGGGCAGATTGAACTGGCTTTGCCTCCCCAAAGGTGTTGAGTTTCCAGAAATCCCATTTCCTGCCCTTCTCTGGGCCATGGAGAGGAAAGAAGACATGGAGTTCGCACAAAACATTGCGGCAGCAAACCTTGTAGGAGAGAGCTGAGACCCTCAGCTGGGACTCATTGTGCAAGGTGCTGTGCAGACACAGGACCAAAGAGGAGCTGATCATTAAAGAGGGATTCGTTATACCCAACTTCACACCCCCCAGCTCTGAGCTGAATGTGCAACAGCCCAAATCTCTTCTGTGTCTTCAGAAATCACGAAGCCGAGGGTGTCCCAAATCCCAGGCACCCTCAGCTCGGCTGGGCCGGTGCCATTAGGTGCTGCGGCTGGTTTGAAGCGCTGCAGAACTGGTTCGTGCGTGACCAGCCAGGCAGCTCCCGTCTCTCCGGGTGGATAAAGGGGTGACTTTTCTTTGCCATCCCCTCAGCCGACTCTAGTCACCCTAATCCATCGCGGTGACGTCAAGTAATGTGCATTTTGCTGGGAGGAAGCACACCGTGCAACGCTTCGCTGCCCAAGCTCCAACATCCCAGGGTGAAATAATGATTCCTTGGATGGGACAGCTTCATCGGTGACAGTGGATTTTGCTCAGGTCCCAAGACCTCTTGGGGAAATAAAGCTGTCCTGACTGGTGGCCCTTTGGGTGCACAGCAGGTCTGACCCTTTTAGATGCTGAAGCCAAGTGTGCAAATGCCTCGATGCCCACACAATCTGAAACCCAAAGCCACCAAAGTCTTTTCCTTCCCCCCATCCTTCTGTCTTATTTTTAGCTCGCCAGGCGGAGACTTCAAAAGAAAATCTCTTTGCAGAGAGAAAGGCGAGCCTGGCTCGTCCTGGCACAGGTTGTTTCGAGGTGGATTTGCTGTGCGTGGGTATGAGCAGCCACCAGCCGCCGTGAATCACAGTGTTGCAAATGCTGAGTAAAGATCCACTCCCCGGAGTCGAGCGCTGTGATTCAGGGAGCAGGAGTGTGCACGAGGCTGTGCCTGTCCCGGAGATTTTGGGGCTTACAACCTATTCCCTACCACCAAACCCTAGGTTTGGGTGAGATCTTCCAACCTGGTGGGCATTAATCCCATCGATTCCCAACCAAACAGGGATCGAGGGTGGGCAGTGACCTCTGGAATGGTCCAGCTGCTGAGATCTCCAAGGTCTGGGCACCTGATTCCCACTGAGATGGGCTGGGGGAAGCCTTGAGGAATTGAGTTCTGAAATCCTGGGGGAATGAGGAACTGGGCCTGGAGGAGCATTTCACAGGCTTGAAGATGTGAAAGAAAGAAGGAAAAGGAAGAGAGAAGAGAGGAGAAGAGGAAATGGGAGGAAATGGGAGGAAATGGGAGGAAATGGGAGGAAAGGAAAGGAAAGGAAAGGAAAGGAAAGGAAAGGAAAGGAAAGGAAAGGAAAGGAAAGGAAAGGAAAGGAAAGGAAAGGAAAGGAAAGGAAAGGAAAGGAAAGGAAAGGAAAGGAAAGGAAAGGAAAGGAAAGGAAAGGAAAGGAAAGGAAAGGAAAGGAAAGGAAAGGAAAGGAAAGGAAAGGAAAGGAAAGGAAAGGAAAGGAAAGGAAAGGAAAGGAAGAGGAATACTTCCTTTAATGCTAGTAAATTGAATGCCCTGGGGGAAAAAATACCCATGAGTTCCCTCCCCAATGTTTGTTTTTGAAAATATTGTTGCTAAACACGAACCATGGGCCAAACCCAACTGGGCGTAAATTGGCTCTGCCCCAGACACTTCAAAGGAGCCAGGCTTGCCTTACACCACCAACACATTCGGCCCGAGGAAGACTTTTTCTTGGCAGTTGGAGCTTCCAGCCACACCAGGGCTCGGCTCGCCCTGGCCCAAGCGAGATGCCCTGATGAAAGCTCCCCTCGTTTGGCTCCGCAGCCCAGCACCATCCCGGGCACGAGCATTGGACGAGCCAGCGAACACGCCGGCACTCACTTGGGTTTACTTCACTCCTTGCATGCGGCAGGCTGAGCATTTCATTCATGGAAATTAATAAATTAATTATCCAGAGGACAGAATAATATCTGCAGATCCAAAACGTGCCGTGGATGTGTGCAAGGGAGACCGCGTTTGGTTTTGGGTGTGCAGGGGGGAAGACAAGGATTTTTGTGTGTCTGTGTGTGCACAAGGGTTGGCTCTTGGCTTAATAAAACCAGGAGAAATCCTTCTTTTGGCTCTAGCGCTAACCTGAAAGACCCACGTGTGCGTTAAAGAATAAACCATTTTAAGTTGTGGGATTACGGAGGGAATTTTCCTTTTATTTCTGTAGCCACTCTCATTGCTGCTCATCCCAGCTCGTGTAAATCGGAGCCCCTACAACGAGTTGGGACTGATCTAGGCAGGTTTTTTTACCACCGCAGAAACTCAGTAGGAAAAAGAGATTGAACGGGGAATTTGTTGGCGTGGAGTGACCCCCTCTTGCCCACCACTCCAGGGTTTGGAGTGGTTTCTTCCCAGATCCCATTTGGACCAAGCAGCTTTGCACCTTGACCATGTGAAGAGAAATAAAACACTCACATGGGATTGGAGCACACATCCCCCAAAATTTAAAAAAAAAAAAAAAGGAGATAAAGCAAAAGAGCAAAGCGGCAATTAACAGCATGCTATAACGAAGCTTTCCCTCTCTTCTTCAGGCAGCTTTGGTGGCGAATCCCAGGGTGAAGCAGGCAGGAGGGAGTGCCCCCAAACTCATCTCTCCCATTTCCCACCTGCCCCTCAGTCTCCCCAGGGAGCAATTTTCAAAGGATCCTGCCCAAATTTTGTGCCCTGAAATACAGTGGGATTGTAGGCAAGGGAGATGACCTTTTTTTTTTGCCTTACGTCGAAGCGATTGAGGGGGCAGAGAGTTAATTTCTTCTTGGCTAGGGCACTTTTGAAGCTCCTGAGATGAACAAGCATTTCTGAAACCGTTCCCCTGGTGATTTTCCAAGCGTTTGGAAATGGCATCCCTGGGTTTGAAGTCCCTTGGCCATTTGCTGCCATTTTTCTCTCTACTGACTCGGAAAGTTTTGCTCTAGCGATGGAAATAAATAAGACAAAAATGTCCAAGAGAAGGGGAAAAAAAACGCAGATTTGGGGGAGGGGAGAAAGGCCTGGGAGAGGAATATTTCCAGAGGCAGCAAGTCATGGGAAAAATCCGTTGTTTGACTGGAAAACAGATTTTTAACCATGCGAGACATGGCAGAGTGGGAAGGTTTCTTCAGCTTGGCCAACCGGAGGCATATTTAGTCGTGGGTGTGTGTGAGTGGTTTTTTGGGGGGTTTTTTTTTTAGCTTTTGTTAATCAGCTCACATAACCACAGCCAATCCTCTTACTCCCCACATTTGCATCCGGACGAACCTCTCCAATGTCTCCCATGGTGTTTTCATCCATCCCTCCATCCCTCTTTCCTCTCTCTGCTGCTTCTAACCCCAACACCCCACTTTTCAAGTTCTCTCCTCAGCCTTTTTTTTTTTTTTTTCCCCCAAAACCAGTCCTTTTGACTGCAATATTTTGTTAATAACACGGGGTCGTCTCTAGCCATCAATTTTTAAGCGTAACCCCAGTCCGGGTCAAGAGGGAACTTTGTTTAAACCCAGTAAAAGTACCATTTTCCTACCAAGAGGACTATTTCATAGAAGCGTGAGTCATTTCTCTTCCTGTTGACATGTTTTATTTTGTTGAATTTACGCCTGACAAATTTAGGAGGCAAAGAATGAGCCTGAACATCTCGTAAGGGCGGCGATTTTTCATAAAGGGCTGTTGTGAGAGGGAGGCATTTAAGGCAGAATAAATCTCTCTTTGCACTGGGAAGCACACGGGGGGGGGGGGGGGGGAACCCCAACAACCCTATAAGATGCTAAATTGTAAAGTTGTTGTTTTTTAAAAAGCTCTCAAAAGTCCCTGAGCTCTAGCCGTTGTTTAGGAAATCAGGTTTTTTGGCAGCTGGGCAAGAAGAAATGGGAAGAAGAACAACAACAGAAAGTCAAGTGAAATCTTCCCACCAAGAAATAATTTATCCAAGATTTCATCTGCAGGCACATCCAAAAGCAATTACAGGAGCCTCATTACCAGTATTTATTGAACCACCCCCTCTAGCTAGAGGAAAAGCAAAATACATAACTAAAACGAGAGAAAAAGGCCTCTTATAAAAATAGTTAAAAGTCCATAAAAGCTGCTGGACAATGTAAAGGAAAACCAACAAAGAAACCGCACTAGAAAGCAGATTAAATCCTTGCATGATGCCTTGGAGGCAGGGGGAAACCAAGAGGGTCAAGCCCAGTTGCATGTCCAGGAGGTCCTGGCTGGGTTCAGATGCCTTCAGACCTCCTCCTCCTCCTCCTCTTCCTCCTCGCAGGAGGAAGGTTCAGGTCTGCTTGTGCAGTGCCTAGTTCCTCAGTTCACAGACAAGAAAGACAAAATATCCTAGAAATATAATATACAACCTGGGAAATACGCTGGGAAAATGTTCTAGACAACAGATACAGGGTGCTATGGTAGGGCCAGGACATCGCTGTCCCCTTTTTCTGGCTACGCACAGGTGATGGAGAACATCAAGAGTGGCCAAGGTCCACATTTGCACACCATGGTGGATGGATGGATGGGTGGATGGATGGATGGATGGATGGACGGACAAGGAGCCCTAAGTGGACCTTCCCTTTAATTTCCATTGCTAATTTTCTTTGGAGACTCTTGAGTCTGTAAAGAACACCCAAGGTTTAAAAAGTCCAACAGCTTTGTGTTGAAGAGGAATTTTTTTCTTTTTTTTAAATGAACATTTATGCCAAAAATATCATCTGGGGATGAAACCCCTGTGTGCGATGACCCAGCTCATTGGGAATAGATGTGTGCCTTCATCTCCATGTTGAATATCACTTCAACACTGGTCCCTGCAACCCAATTTCCTTGGAGGGCATCTTCACAAGGGCTTCACCATCATCGGGGCTGCAAAATCAACCCTCTGGTCCTGCCTCCCATCTTCTCCTCTCTCTTGGTGACCTTCTTTCTGGTGATCCTGGGAACAACAGGTCTCCAGAGGTGCCAACCTATGAAGCTTCAGAGAGGACCAGGTCTTCCAGAAGAAGCAGTATTTCTTGCCCCACGTGTCCCGCTGTTGGAAAGGGAGCCATATTCCCTGTGTCTCTCCTCCACGTGCCTCCTTCCCAGCTCCTGCTTCCAGCACACCTGCGCATCAAGAAGAAAAACGGGGGTTTCCCAAAGAGAATGAAATTCCCCACCACCTTTGAAGTCATTCTTAGAATGGATATATTTGCACAACAGACCTCCTGGTCTTGAAACCATTTGGTCTCCCAACCTGTACGTTGTCCTTCTCTGGGTCCTTCCCTCATAGCTTTAAGCATAAATCAAGCAATCTCTCCTCAAAATCGGTCTTGCCCCGGGATACCTGACGTTTGAGCCATCTGCCAGTGGTCTCTGGAGATTGCAACCTCAACTGGAGTCTCACATACCTGGAAGGAGAAGTAATGTCTCATTTTTCACTGGGAGAGCACCAGGTTGGTGCAGATGATGCATTTGAATGGTGCGGTGGGGACGTCAAGAGAAGAGGAGAAAGGCCAGAAATGCAACGGGGGCATAAAGAGATGGGCAGTGGGTGGGACGCATCCATCTCCAAGGGACACTGCAACCATTGATGCCTTGATCTGAAGAGAGGATGCACCCAGACATCACCTCTACACCCCCAAAAAAAATTCCCCCGGAGAGTTAGAGATACCTGCATGTTGCGGAGGTGACAAACTCAACTCGGCTTCCCACCAGCCTGAGCCCAGACAGGCACCGACCCCACCAGGATGGAGTCACATCTGGGTTAGAAGGGACGTAACCAAATTTTGATATTACAAAAAATACCCAAAACCCAGGAGAAAAAATTATGTCAGAATGGAAAAAGTGCGATTGTGCTTTTTTTCCCTTTTCTTAAAAAAAAAAAAAAAAGTATTCTTTTCTTCTACATTTTTCATTTAAAGGGATGAGGTGGGACAGGGAAGAGCGGTGCACGTTGTTTGGGACAAAAAAAGGGGGAACTGGGGCCGGGGGGAGGGGGGCAGAATCCGCAGCCCGGCGCGCAGTGCCTCCCTGGGAGAGGCGCCGGTACGCGCCCGCGCAGCTCCGCCAACGCGCTATTTCCGCGGTCGGGGGAGGGGGGGGGGGCAGAAGATGTGCGGCTTCTGTGCCCGGCGCTTCCCACCCACCCACCCACCCCCCAAAAAAAAAAAAAACAAACCACAATTTTTAAATTTTTAAATTTTTTTTTTACTTTGGTGGGGGGGGAAGAAGGATGCTGGGCGGCGGCGGGGGGTGCTCGGCGCTGCAGGTGCCGGGGGGCAGCTCCCCCCCCCCCCCCCCATCGCACCCCGACTGGCTGAGCCTGGAAGCGCTCATCGCATTAGTCATAGGTCACCGGGAAGGCTCCGAGTTAAGACATGCACAACTCATCATGGAAATCTCTCCCCATTCCCACGGGAGCAAACTGGCACCAAACCACCCGCGCAGGGCTGCTTTTTTCCTGCCTTTTTATTATTATATTATCTTTTATATATATATATATGATTTTTATTTTTTTTTTTCCTCCTAGGAAAGCCCCAAGTAAATCCATAATCTACCCCCGCCCTCGAAAATAGCCCATCGATGGGTTTTAAAAGCACCATCCCTGAAAGGAAAGACCTGAGCACTTAAGAGGGAAAAGAAAATAAAGCCCGAAGAAACGATTTCCTTCCTTAAATAAATTATTACCAGTTCAAAGACCGGCGCTGCGGTTTCGCGACTGATAATGATCGAATTTTTTTATTATTTTTTTTTTTCTCAGTGCTTTGCTTTCCTAAATTAATAGGTATTTAAATTAGGGGAGGGAAAAAAAAAAAAAAAAAAAAAGGACTGAGTAGGAAGGCGTGTGTTCACTCACAGGAGTAGATATTTCCAAGGCTGGATCCTAAATTGAAATTCCCGAAGGAAGAACGTATATAAATATGCCCTGAAACAACAAAATAAAATAACGATTTTTATTTAAGAGGGGGCGCGTTTTGTGTCCTTACAAAAAACCACAACTTTAAACCTCCAAGACCTTTTCAAGAACCTACTTTTGCTCTTTTAAAAAGAGAATTTTAGTGCTTTTCCCCTTCAATACTTGCAAATCTATCAGGTAACATCTGTAAGTTAAAAAAGCAGCTTTTTGGAAGGGAAAAGGGAGAAACTTGATAAAAATCGGCTATTTTAGGGTTTGTTCGCTCTTTTAACGTTATCCCCGAGAAAGTTATTTAACTGGTTTCTGGGGTTTTTTAACTTAAAGCCTGCAGAAACGACCTGCACACAGCACCAGGTGAAAAAAACCCACTCAGGACACTGCGTGGTCGGACATGGGAGGGTGATGGCTTCCCATTTTGGCCCATTTTCACCGATTTTCGTCTAATTCCTGAGCCCAAAGTGGCGTCAGACGCTTGTCCCAGGGCGGGTATTTTTTTTCGGAGCGTCAGTTCCCCACGATATTCCGGATTTTGTCCTGTAGCTCAGAAAACAACCGACTTGGATTTAAAAAAAAAAAAAAAAAAGAAAAAGAAAAAGAAAAAAAAGTTTAAAAATCTTACTAAATTAACAACTCAGATCAAAAATTGGAAGGATAAACCTTGGGAGGGGGTTGAGGCATGGGGAGGTGACCGGAGCGGTCCCACGGGCTCCCCAGCTTTGGGGGATGCTCTGAGTGAAGATGTGGAGAAATGGGGTGGAAAAGAGGATTTGGGAGAACCCAAAAGTGCAGGAAACATGGGAAAAAAATCAGGCCTTTGCTGGAAAAAGAGATCTTGAGGAGGGGGAGATCCAAAAAACTCCCACAACAACCAAAGTGAAGAAAACAGGGATAAAATGAAGTGGGGAAGATGCATTGCGATGCCTCCACGTAACTCGTCACCTCTGGTCGGGTGGGAGGCGGATTTTTATCGGGTTTAAGCCCAAACACATAATTATTTAAATATTTTTTTTCTTTTTCTTTTTTTCTTTTTCTTTTTTTTTTTTTGATGGGAAGAGACGGGAGGGGGGAACAGCGAGATTTGTTGCTCAAGTCATCCGGGACTGCCCGGCCCAGTGTAATTATTCTCTGACAGTCGCTGTTTTTATTTCTTTGGGCATTTCAGAGTGTCTGGGTTTCAGTGTCGGTTTAAAAGCATCGCCCAGAGCATCTTTTCCATTAATTAAAGTGCAAAATCTACGCCAGACATCCAAGAGCACAGCTCCCCCACTCCCCCCTCCCCGTACCCCAAGTCCATTAGCACACCAGAATGCTCAATTAACATGTTCATCGCGCTTAATTAGAGCCTCCAAATCCTGGGGTTCCCCCATGACACCTCTCAGCTTGCAGCTCCCCTCAAACCCCAAGGCAGGGAGAGGCCACAAGCCGGCTGGATCCCCCCCATGGGGAAACGCGCTGGGTGGTGCCGAGTCCCAGCAAGGGCAGGATTTGGCCCAAAGCTGTACCAAGGTTTTGCAAAAAAAAAAATTTTAAAAAGCCTCTTGGAAGAAACGCCGCAGTCCTGACCCATCCCATTGCGGACACATCTGGGTGATTATCCCGTCACGGATCTATACGGACTACGTGTGTTAATGCACACGTGTGTTTGCATATGCAAATTTACATGCATGCATACATGTGGGCATAGGTTTGCGTGTGGGTGTGCTGCAGGGGTGTCTGAGCATGTGTAGGGCTTTGGATGGATGGATGGATGGATGGATGGATGGATGGATGGATGGATGGAGCTCCGTGTCGTGGCTCTGCACCAGGAAGGAGTGGAGTGTGTGTCTTGGTCATTGCTCCATCCCAGACTCTCCCCTTGGACAAGAGACAAAGGTCTGCTGTCCCAGGAGGTGACACCTTTCTTCTCCTGGTGTCAGCTGGGATTTCATCCAGGGTGAAGGCAGGCAGAAAGGGAGAGGGGAAATGCATTTCTCCAGGGAAATGCACAGGTAGATGCAGCTGGATGGGCTGGAGCAGCTTTTTTGGAGTGACCTCTCCACTCTGGTGTCCCAGAAAAAATGGACCGACCAAGATGACAAAGGCAGAAGATGCCACTCACGGCTGGATCACGGAGGTGGCCAAGGGGACAACAACAAGGGGGCTTTGGGAGGATCCCCACATCCCAGCAGTCCTGGATCAGCTGTGATGGACCCATACCCCAATTACCACAAGGCTGAGCAGAGGACAGGCCACGCATGCCCCTGGTGCAGAAGAGGCCAGATGTGGCCAGGCCCTGGCTACCGGCAGCTTCTATTGTTTTTGGGAGGGTGGAGATGTCCCCGTTGTTCTCTTGGGGGGCAGGAGGGGACCTCAGTTGCTCTGACCCGTGGTGGCTGCTGGTTCTTCTCCATTGTCTGGGGTCCACGAGCAACTCCCTGTTGTTCCTCATGGAGGATGGTGTGGACAGCTTGATTGTCCAGGGGGACTGGGTGGAATGCTGAGACTTGAGCAAATTTGGGCCTAAAATGGACAAAGAGGACCGTCTGTCCCAGATTTGGGGTTGGGGCAGGAAGGGAAGAGAGGGAAGAACTCTCTCTGGGGACTGTTAACTCTGAAGCCTACAGCCCATCCCTGAGGGTGGGAGAAACCCAGATGGAGGGCAGGGGGGTTCACAGCAGCAAGAGACCTCAAAACTGCAGTTCAAACTCATCTCCATCTAGGCAAAGACCAAAAATGTGGGAGCTGGAAGAGGTTTCCAGGAGCAGGACATGTTTCATGGAGGCACAAGGTGCCCAAGGTGCAGGCTCAGGTTGGTGGCTCTGGGTTCTCAATGCGTGGGATATGCTGAGCACCCCAGGGTGAAACTTTCCTCTCGGCTCCGTAACGACCCCTCCACAGCCCCGGGACTTGCTGGTTTGCTCTGCAGATCCCTGGACAAAATTTGGCTCTAAATGGGCAAATGGTAAAAAGTGTCGCTAGGAAGCAAAGAACGAGGAACGCCAAAAGCAGCCGCCGTTGAGAAGAGAACAGTTGCAATTATCTGAAGCTGGAGTTTTGCCAGTAATTTTTTTCCTCTTGTTTCTCTTGGCTTCACTTGATCTCAATTGCCTTTTTTAAAAAAAAAAAAAAAAAAAAAAGATTAAAATCACAATTTCTTTTCTTTTCTTTTCTTTTCTTTTCTTTTCTTTTCTTTTCTTTTCTTTTCTTTTCTTTTCTTTTCTTTTCTTTTCTTTTCTTTTTTCTTTTTTCTTCTCACTGGCTCCTGTTTTCTCCTTTTCTCCCCATTTCTCCCTTTCTCTCTCTCCTTCTTTCCTTTTCTTCTCCAAAGAGGCCGCGACGCACCGCAGAATTTGCAAGGAGATAATTGCATCTTTCACCTTCAGCGGCTTCTGCCTGCCCCAAAAGCTGCCTCCGAATTCCCAAATTCACCTAAAAAGCCAAGGTGAGTATCCTTCGAAGTCACAGCACTGCTCCAGCTAATCCAGCTCAGCCAATGAAACTCTTAATTAAATGCCCCAAACTATTTATACATTTATATATGCAAATATGCATGTATATATACACAACCACAGGCATAGCCATAAATATATATATATATGCATATGTGTAGGCATAGATCCTTTCATCCTTAAATCTCTGGCTGTATATATAGGACCAGGAAAAGAGGAACAAATCATCTTTAAATTGCTTAACTTCCCCTTCATGGAAATGATTCCTGCCACGGAACGAAGAGCGATCAGAGTGACTTCGGTGCTTGCTCACCATTAAATGCCCGGGGGATGCAGGATTGGGGTCCTTTTGGAGGGTGTTTGTATCTCAGGGGGTATTTGGGGGGTAAATAACCTCTCCTGAGCCAGTCTCTGAGGTCTGTGTTCAGCTCAGGGGTCCAGGAGGCAGAAACATCCCGGGCTTGAGCTAAGAGCATCCTCCCCCCCCTCCACGGGGCTCTGCGGGGGTAAAACCCGAGTCATCGACCTCAAGCTTGGTCCATGCTCTTTATTTTTTATTTGTTTTGCCGGGGAGAAATGGCAGATTTGCAAATTTTCACTCCTTAGTGCCAGTAATTCCCCTTCTCTCTCCCATCGGCATTGCCGTGGGGTGATGGTGGCCACCGTGGGGTGTCCGTGGGCTAGCAAAGTCAAGCACCTTTTTATATCGCTGTTTGATTTGGGACCTCTCCAGCCCGTGGGAAGCTCCTGCCAGCGCGAAATGGGGGTTTGGTGAAATAAAACACTTTTACTCCGCGGTTTTCTTACCTTAATCCTGTCCGGCTGTAAAAATTAATTCAGGCGAAAAATGAATTCGTGTATTTAGCCTCCTAAATTTACACTCGGGACATAAAACGGGGGAGTTAATCTTATTTTGTTTTTTTTTTTTTTATTATTATTATTATTATTATTATTATTATTATTAACGATCCAGTTTGCATTCAAATCGCCCAGTTCTCAAAAACTCCGATTTTTTTTTTTCACTGAAAACTTCAAATCCTCCCCAAATCCCGGTGCTTTTCCCGGGTGCTTGGCACATCCGTGGAGCCTTTGCATGAGCAAAAACCTCTTTGCAAGAAGGATCAAAGCCAGGAGTTTGCAATAACTTCAAAACACGGCTGGAAAAATAAGGCAGAAATATTTAGGTGGGATTTGGAGAGGGGGGGAAAAAAAAAAAAAAGCAATTTTAGGGGTAAATATTTGGAGATGAGAAAACTGATACAGGCCGGTAACTGGTGTTTATGTATTTTGCAGCCAGAAATGCGAACAGGGCTTGTGCAAGAGCAGCTCGGGGGAGGGGAATAAATCCCGGTGTCCATGAGCAGCTCGGAAAATACCAATTTTCGTGGAAAAAGCTCACAATATGCAAAAGGGACCCGGGTGGGACTTTGCCCTCCACGCCCCGGCTTTGCCCTGCAAGAGTCGGGAAAGGAGTTGGCTTTGAAAGAGCTTTGCAAAATACCAAGAGAAATGCTTCTTGGCCACTTTTTTTTTTTTTTTTTAAATATATAGGAAAAATCTTTTTCTCCGTTATTTTTCACTCCTTTTTCTCAAGGGGCGAAAGGAAAGAGAAGGAGGAATTCGTTCAAGGAAGATGCTAAAGCAATAGCGGAGATGAGACCCAGGGAAAAATCGCTTTCTTCCACGAAATTTATGCGCATTTTTAATTTGAACCCTCAAGAACAGGTTCCTGGGGGTTTTTAGATAGTGAATCTATTGATCTGCATAGATAAAATATGGTTTATAGCCGGGATTTTTCCAAAGGTCCATCATTTTACCCTCAGATGCTCAGGTGCTGTTACCAGGAGTCGTGAGAAGATGAACGAAGAGAAGAAATCGGAGGAGATTGGTCCCCAACAGAAATTTTACGGCTTTTTTTTTTTTTTTTCCCCATTGTAAATAGCTCTAGGAGGTCTCCAACTCCCAAGATGCATTTACATATAATAATATGATATTACGTAAGGTTAATATAACATGGGGTAATCACTGCAGAAGCCACCAAACCACTTTCTTTCCCATCGCCAACACCCTCCCAAGAGCTTCCTGAAGTTCCCACCTCCCGTTCCCTGCAGTCTTGCTGAAATATCAACTAATTTCCCCAGTTGCCTTCCCCTAATTTCTCACCTGGTGAGTATTTTGAAGTGATTTAGCCCCAGGATTAAATCCTTGATAGCGGGTTGTGAACGCTTGGGCTCTCCACTTGATCTGCAAGTAAGAACAGGGGATAAATACTGTCCTAAAGAGTTAAGGACCCCAAAAGTCACCAGACATTATTTAAAGGACATAATTATATATTCCTCGTTAGAAAGACACAACCCGCCATCGGATTTTCAAAGCGAGCGGTGGGAAGACAAAATACAAAGCAGGACCCGGGTTGTCTGCAATTATTTTGCAGAAAAAAATGGATAAGTAACTCTTTGGGGCTTTTGTTTGTTTGTTTTGGCTTTTGGGTTTGGTTTGGTGTTGGTTTTTTGGGGTTTTTTTTTTAGCAGAAGGAATAACGATGAATTAATTGGAAAGTAAATAATACGTGAAGTATCTCCGAGGGCTTCAGCATCCCTCCCAGGCAGAGCTGGAAATTAATTTTCGGGATAGACACATAGGAACAGACATAACCACAAGAGAGGAGATGTCCTGGAGAAAAAGGCTGTAAGGGAGTGGCTTAGAGATATCTATATGGTATAGAATAGGTATAGGATATACTATAGTTGCATAGATAGATGGATGCATGGATAGGTAGATGGATGGAGGGAACGGATGGATGTGTCGCACAGATTCTGCTTGGCTCCCGGTTTTTTCCCTACGCAACACACTGCGGCCGAGTCCTCGGAATAAATCGGCTTTGCTTTTTATACGGACTTTCAGCTAATTCTGGCAGAAAGACACCACACGCGTGGCTGCGGTTCTCCTCCTCCCTGCCTCCAAAGTGCGCTGCAGCTTTGTGGAGTGGCGAAAGGGGGGTGCAAGGAAAGCCCATCCCCCCCCCCCCCCCGGAGCCCTCTGTCCCGAGGGGGTGAGAGGCAGCATCCCCCGAGGCCGTGGGGGACCCTCCCGTGACCTGGTCCCTGCGTGGGTTCCTGTCCCTGCGCGGGTCACCGCGGCTCCACTCGGGTCTGGAAGCCCCAAGGCAGCGGGGACGGGGGGGGGGGGGGGACGGGGGGACACGACGGAGAGGACCCTGTGGGGGGGGTGGCGACCCCGACCAGCATCACCCCAACGCCCCCTTGGCCCTTGCCGAAATTTGTCAGAATCAGGCAAACGGGGCTCCCACCCAAACACCAAACCTCTTACAAGCCCAGGAACGACCATAAAAGAGAACCCCCCCCATATTTTCACTCCTTTTACCCCTCCAGCCCCCCTTCATCCCGCCGAACAGGATGAATCCTCACCCCAACACACACTATGGCGGAAAAAAAAGACACAATTTCTATAGAACCTTTTTTTTTTTAAGATAAACCTCCGTATTCTGCAGCACCCAAAGGTCCCCAGGAGCAAAACTTGAACCATCCCCCGATTGAACTTTTTTCCCCAGCTCAGCAGACACAAACCCGCCCCCCTCCTGCCTTCCCTCCTCAGTTGTAGCTTCCCCGAGGAAGACTCTGCTTTACCCACTTGCGGTTTGATGCCGAAAAGCCCCAGCATGACAATACAAAAGCCGATTTATTCATTTATTTATTTTCCCCCCCCGGCTCCCAAAGGCACATCCTCAAGGAGGGAAAAAAAACACGAGGAGAGGGGTGTTTTTTCCACGTGTTTGAGGAGGGGAAAACACATAGAAGCTGTGCGGGTCACTCGTGGCATGCCAGAGCCTGTGAAAGCACTGGAGGACAGGGAGGAAAACCAATATTTTTAATTTTTTTTCGCCAATAATGGAGCAAAATCCTTTTTCACCCCTTTTTAACTGAGGGCAGAATGAAACTAGATCTTGCTGGTGCGAAAGTTTTGCTGGTGCTTTGGATGCGCTCGGAGCAGCTGAGGGAGAAGGGGGGAAAAGGCAGCAGCCCTGCCTGCCTCCTGCCAGAGTTTTTTTTAGCCCATCTTTAACCCTAAAACCCTTATTTGAGGGTTTAACCTCGTGAAAGAATTTCATCAGGTTCTTGGCGTTTAGGATAGACTCTGAGTATTAAAATGAAATCAGTGTCGTGCTCGCCGTGGAGGATAAATAGCCGTACCCGAGGTGGAGGCACAGTCCCACTCCTGGGTGCAAATCCAGGTTATTCCCAGCCGAACGGATAATGATCCTGCAAAAAAAGCAAAATGTCCCATCCCACGCACAACCCGCACACGTTTTGGGGGAAAACACAGCGATTTCAGCCTCTCTCGGCCAAGCTGGAGTCATGTATCGCTTTATTTCCCCAAGCATTTCTTCTCATTTAAAATTCAGCCCAGCAAATATTAAGTTTTGGAACAGGCTGGGATCTCTCCATTTACCCAAACCAGAACAGTTTTTCGAGGAGAAACATGGGTCTTTTTTTCTTTTTCCCGTTTTCTTGCTTCTCTGCTTATTACATACATATTTTTCCTAGCTAATGCCTAATAAATCCCAGGTTTTCCATAGACAGCTACACTTCTCCCATCGTGATGTTGCTTGGAAATGGAGATTGCATCGCTCTTTTACGCTCAGCGTGAACGTGTGGGCATCGGTCTTGCCTATTCATCATTTATATTCCTCTATTTATTCCATGCTAAACCCCAGTTTGGCAAATACAGTTCGTTTAAGTTCAGCTTCTACCTCTGGAAATGAAACTCTTCAGTGTTTTGCTTTTGAAAATGTGAATAAACTTGGCAAAGAGCTCCCGCTCTTCCCTCTCAATCCCTCCAAGCAGCTCCAAGGAATGAAATATTTGGATATCAAGTGGACCAAGAAGTAAATAGTCGGGGTGGGAGAAGGGGAGAAACAGCCCTGAACACACAGCTCTCATATAACTGATTCTGAATAAGATTTGGCAAAAGAAAGAAGGTTTCTTACACTGGCCTGGTGTTTATCTCCGTCCTTCCAAACGCATCTTGAGTTAATTCGGTATCAGGAGATGGGGAAGAAAAAAAAAACCCAAACCTCGGATCGCTGCAATCCCACGGCCACTAAAAAAACAAAAACAAAAGACCAACAACCAACCCCAAAAGCCCCTGTATTTTAGAGCACTTACAAATAAATAAATAAAACTACATTTAGGAGGGGGGAAATAAAGCCTCCTCCAAGGGCTACAAAGCACCTGAGCGTCCCCTGCTCCTCTCCCTCGTTCTCTCCCCGAGAATATGAAGGCAAAAATGATGCGAAGCGATAATTACGCTCTCCAGATACCACTTTGTTGACACCAGCCGGACCAAATGGCCCCTTTTTCTTTTGTCAGCGCTTCAGGCGACCTCCTGTTTTAACTTGGAATTGAACTTGGACTTCCGACCAGACAGGGGCCCTAAATTGAGGGAGATATTTTATTTGTCTGTCTCTGAATCGCTGAGTCAAGAAGCACCTATTGCACCGGGGCCAGGGTGGAAATAATAACAATAATTAACGGTGGGGAATTGCCAAGAGCTGGGACATTCCGCAGTGGCTGTAAAAAAAGCCCTTATTTGCCTCAAAAAGTGGTGTCGCCGTGAGAGGAGGCGGCGTGGATGGGGAGGAGAGATGGGAAGGAGAAAAGGGGCTGCGGGATTTTGGGGGACACACACCCCCCACACACACACACCCCCCGACAAGCTGCCACATCCCCACGGTGTCACCCCTCGGGTGATGGGTCAGACGAGTGGGACCAAGAGATATTTATCCTTTTCCTCTTCTTCTCAACTTTAGCATGGGTTGGGTTTTTTTTTTGAGGGGGGAGTGGGAGAAAAAGGATAAAACACGGTAATAAAGCCACAGGGTTGGAGACAGCGAGGTTTGGCTTTGCAAATCCATCCTCTGTCTTGGGGCGAAGGGGGGGATTTGTGTGTATATATATATATATATTTCCTCTTTCTGGATAGCAAAATGCAGGGAAACCAAAGAAAAAAACACACAAAGAACATCCTCAAGATTTAACAAACACCACCTCCTGCAAGCTGGGGGGATGCTGGGGGGGATGCTGGCGGCTAAATAAAAAATAATTTAAAATTTAAAAAAAAAAAAAAAAAAGGCAAAAAAAAAAAAAAAAAGCCTAAGGGTGGATCCACTCCAAACAGGTTGCAGGAATCTGACAGGTTAGGAAGGAGAAAAGCCGGATCGTCTCGGGTCAGGCTCAATTCCCCGTCTGACACCACCCGAGACGGTTTGCTCCAGCCCGGGGAGGGGGGCGAGGGGGGGGGGAGTAACCTGATATTGTGTTTCCGTCCTCGATGCATCTTTCCTCCTCGCTCCCTCTCTCTTTAAAAACATTTAAATTAAAGATTAGATGAAGGGGGGGTTATTGGATTATTTTTTTTTTTTTATAAACATCTCCAATGCAAGGGGGGACGGGGGGGATGCGTGAGGAATTGGTGATAAACCCAACGGCTGGGACAAATGTAAGTCTGGTGCAAAACTCTTTTTTTTTTTTTTTTTTTTTTCCCCTTTTTGGGGGGTTGGGGGGGGTGTTTTTGCCCCTTTTTGGGTGCAATGCGTCAAGGCAGAGAAGACTGTATTTAATCTTTTCTTGCGCTATTTTGGGTATTGCTTTTGCAAGAGTGCTGCTAAAGCTTGGCCACAGCCTCCAGCCTCCCTGGTTGTACTAATTCAGCTGAACCAGGGATGTTAGGACTTTATTTTTCTCTAAAAAAAAAAAAAAAAAAAAAAAAAAAAAAATAAATTTAAAAAAAAGCACGCAAAGTTTGGGAAAAGAAGTCGGGTTTGGCTTTTATTTATCCAAAGCACATTTTGAACAAAGCCTGGGAAAGCTTTCCTTGGATTCCTCTGCAATAATATGAGATTTAGTGGAATAGAGTTTTTTTTTCTTCACTAAATTGGTATTCCAGTGGGAAAATTGTATGTTGATCTCAGATTTTCTCATACCACGGGCTCTAATTTCCCTGAGGGCTCAAAAACTAAAATTCTCCTCCTTTAGTTCCCCTCCTCCTTCCCCCCCCACCAAAAAAAAAAAAAAAAAAAAAAAAAAAAGGAAAAGCAACTTTTCTTTCCAAATCTAGGTAGGGATTTTTCTGTGCGGGTGCATCGTGGTTTAGAGGCACTGACAGCGGCTGGAGCCGATTTTCCTCCAATAAAACTCCTACCTTGGCCATTTTCCTTTGTATGTGAGATGTCTGGAGGTGGGAAGAACCAGAAAGACGGTTTTTCCACCAGAAAATGGTGTATCGAGGGGGGATTTCTAAATCTTTCGGACAACAAAGGGGGGGGGGGGAACGAAGGGGGAAAAGGGAAAATTAAAAAAAGGAAAGAAAAATACCCATGTGCTGCAGATTTGCGGTGAACTATTTTCATCTATCCCCTAACTGAAATAAAGGATCTGCCTTTTTTCTTTATTCTTATCCAGCCATCTCCCCCCCCCCTTTTTTTTTTTTTTTTCCCCTCCAGCATATGTGGATAATAAAAAAAGGATTTTATCATAAAATTCCGCAGCCGATGACTTTTCTTTTGGGGGAGATTTCCCTGGCCTGCAGAAGCAGCGCTTGACTTGGAGACACTTTAGATGTGCACGAATGTGTTTTCTAGGTGTTTGGCCACAGACACATCAGTATTTTCAGAGCAACAGCTCCCTTCGCACGTTTTGGGGCAGAAATCCCTCTTTTGGGGAGTTTGCCTTGAATATCTACAAGCCAAATTAGCTGCTTTTTTTTTTTTTTTTTTTTTTAAATGCAATGTATTAGAAACCTCAAGATACCCGGCTGCAAACACACGTTCACCTGCAAAACTGTGTTCAGCTCTAAATACCCGTGGTTTATTTTGTAAAGGGGAGAGCGGCAGTAAAGAAAATGGCTAATTTAAAGGAGAAAGGGTAGAAAACCGCCTTAAAAACCACCAGCTAAAATGTTGGAGATGAGATAAAGAGAAACAACTTGCAGTTTTGCGAAGGAGGACAGAGCTGGACACCACAAGGAGATAGATAGATAGATAGATAGATAGATAGATAGATAGATAGATATGTATAATTTTTTTCTCATGAATTCGGAGATTAATCTGTTTCTCTCTTCCTTTCCAGAGCTGGAATAAAAACAAAGAAATAAATACACTGAATTTCTCCCAGGGTCTGTCTTCAAGGAGGCAGAGAATGGGAAGGGGAACCCATGCTGTCTTCAGAGGAAGAAAATTCAGCTTCTTTCTTCTCAGAGCCCGCTGGTAGATTTTTCCCTGCAGAAATATCCTTATAAAACCTTTTCCGGAGCAATCTGCAAGTCTAGAGCCGGTATAAGGATGAAAAGGAGGAATTTATAAGTCAATATGAATTGATATTGGTCTATTTCCCCTCTTATTTCCCTAATTTAAAAATTAATCCTGAAAAGGCGATGCGATTGAGCGAGGCGGACTCTTCCAGCCTTTTTCTATAAATGCACCAGAAGAGGAATATTATACTTTAAAAAGAGCTTGGGGCGGGGGGGAATCCTGTAAAAGCAACCTCAAACCTAACGAACGGGTCTCACATCTGCTCTTATTTCTAATTGCTCCTTTCCCTCTGCCTATTTTTTATTTATGGGTACCACTCTCCTAAGCGGTTCCACATTTTGGTAAGTGTAAACATCCCTGAGCTGCTTTGGGTTCATTAACCCACTCGCCATCGCGGGGAGAACCGCCCTCAAAAGCTGAAAAATGCACAAGAATTGGGGGGAAAAAAAGAAAAAAAGAAAAAAAGAAGCATTTTTGCAATGAATTCCTGAGTTTCGGAGCTGAGGGTTGGTTTGCACATCGACCCTCCTCCTCCCTGCCCAGCCACGGACCCTTCCCCAGGAAACCACCCGTTTAAATGTGATTTTTCTCCTCTGTTACCTCTAGAAAAAGACTTTTTTTCTCCTTCCCCCCCGCCTCTTTTTATCTTGGGGTTTTTTTTTCCTTCTCTTATTCTCTTGTTCTTTTCTCTTTTTCATTTGTTTTCTTCTCTTTCCCCTTGTTCCCCCCCTTTTTCAGCCTGCAACCCGCACTAACCCACCGAATTACAAAACTCAGTATTTCATTAAACCCACATTTCCCCTGGATACCAAGTGGAAATGCCCCAAACCAGCCCAATTTCTTCTTATTTTGAATTTAGCGTGGTATCTGCCTTTCCTCAGGTCTCCTACCTCAACTCCCGAGCGCCTCGACATCGGAGCCCTGCCCGCTGCCTGCCCGCTGCCTGCCCGCTGCCTGCCCGCTGCCCGCTCCGCGCTGCGCATCCCCCGTTCCGCCTCCATTACCCTTACCATAAATCTTTACATTTTTAACATTTAATCCCCTTCCCACTCCGCGCAGATAGGACATATGCTACAAAATGTTAACTACTTCATAAAAATTAAAGGCAAAAAAAAAATAAAATAAAAAAATAGAGGGTTGCTGGGGGAGGGAAGGGGGTTTTCTTTCAGCTCCCTCCGTCCCTTTCCCCGACGTGGCGGACACCCGGCTTTAATTTACGTATCATTTCTTGCTCGGCTCCTTCCATCACCCCTCCGAGCCATGTGGTTCTTGGGATGAGGAGGGATGTTTCTGCTGGGTGATTTCTGGGGGGGGGACTCACAGCACTTTGTGGAATTCAAAGGATGCGGGCATGGCTTTTATTATTTTATTTTATTTTATTTATTTTATTTTATTTATTTTATTTTATTATTTTATTTTATTTTATTTTATTTTATTTTATTTTATTTTATTTTATTTTATTTTATTTTATTTTATTTTATTTTATTTTTTCTTCCCGTCTTTTCTCTTTTCCTTTCCTTTCCTTTCCTTTCCTTTCCTTTCCTTTCCTTTCCTTTCCTTTCCTTTCCTTTCCTTTCCTTTCCTTTCCTTTCCTTTCCTTTCCTTTCCTTTCCTTTCCTTTCCTTTCCTTTCCCCCTTTTCCTTCCCTTCCCTTCCCCTTTCCCTTTTTTCCCCCCTTTCCTCCCTTGTCTCTCCCTTTCTTGTCCCCCTGCCCATCTCGGCCGGTTCCAAACCCAGATCCAAGCCCTCCCAACGCGCCCCGAGGCCGCATCCCCGCAAAATCCAGCCCCGACGCTCCCGGGGACCCGCTTGGGCTCCTTCGCCTTGAACTTGGACTTCGACGGCTCTTTAGGACGCCGAAAATCCCCCCTCGACAGCTCGGAGGTTAATTAAGAATTCGCCTTCGCCTTTTTACGGGCTCCCTTTGCCGGGTGGGTTCTCCCCCTCTCCAGGATTTGGGCGGTTTTCGGGGGTTTTTGCAATTTTCCAGCTTTTTTTTTTTTTTTTCCTATTGGGAAGAACTGGAAGAGGATGAGCCGGGAAGCGAAGCGCTGGGCAGGGGAGGGGTATTACCCCCAAAACCACCAGCACCGAGGGATGGTTTTAGGATCCAAGGGGTCACACGCAGCGTGGAGGGGTGTCCTGCGTGGGTACGCATCCCACGAGGCGGGCCACAGGGACAAGCGGGGACCGTCTAGAGGTTCTCTCGGACGACTCCCCACGACACCCCCGCAGGAAAATTTGGGGGGAAATGCAGCGCAGGTGGAGCTCACCCCGCTTCTCATAGCTCAGGGCGCTAACTTTCTAAAAAATATACTTTTTTTTCCCCCCACTTTTCCCTCTTTTTCTATTTTCTGGGGTGCTGGAGACATTTGAACTCCTCCCTCCCTTGATAACTCCTCCCCCGGGGGTTCTCCGAGCCCCCCCAGTGCCCCCCCCTTCCATCCTCATCCCTCCCAGCCAGCAACCTGCCATTTTTCGATTTTTTTCCCCCAATTCCGTGGCAGCCCGGCCCAGGTTTATGAACTAATTCCCGTTTTTCCAAACCCTCACAAATCCTGGACCAACAGACAACCCCCCCCGTGTCGCGTGTGCGTGTGTGTGTGTGTCCCCCCCCCCACTTTGTCCCTACCCCGCTGAAATAGTTATCACCGAACTATTAAACATCAGTACCCACCCCCACGCGTGATGAATGGGCGAAAATCAAATTATTTCGGAGTCTGATTGGAAAATTGGAGGGGGGGGTTACAGATTTTGGGGGGGACTTACCTTTTTTTTTGGGGGGGAAGCAACTTAGGATGGAAAAACTAGTCAACAGGTTCCACCCGCAAAAAAAAAAAAAAAAGGGGGTGTTTTTTGGCCGCCCCCTCGAAGCATCGTGGGGTGATTGTCCGTCGTTTCGCCTTGAAATATTGCGGGTGGGCGGTTATCCTTGTATGCCCCCCCCATATAGCATAGAACATCCCCCCCCCCCGCCGAAACACGCGTGGGGGGGAAGGGAATCCTTCAAAGGAAAGCATCTGTGTCCCGTGTCCTCCCACGCGGTTTGCGTGGGGATATGACCGAGGGGACACACACACACACACACACACACACACGCGCGCTTCGTCCCACCGCAGCCGACACGCGTGGGCAGGGAGCCGACCCCCCCACGCGCGGCCACGCGTGGCTCTTTGTGCCGCCCCCCCCCTCCCTCGACGGGGCGGGCACGGCGGGGGGGGGGACACGTGACCCCGCCTTTAATGGAAGGTGGGAGGTGGGGGGGAGAAGCAGACAACCAATGAGCGTCGCGGCGGGGTCACGTGGGCGGGGACACGTCGGGGCGGGGGGGGCCTCGGGTGGGCGTGGCCGCGGCGGATTTCTTAATGGAGCGGCGGCGGCGCGGCGGTGGCGCATGCGCACGCGGCGCCGATATGTTGGGGGGGTCGCGGGGCGGCGGGGCGCGGCGCGGAGCTTCCCCCGACGGCGGCGGCGGCCGAGGAGGAGGAGGAGGAGGAGGAAGAAGAGGAGGAAGAGGCGGCGGAGGAAGAGGCGGCGGCGGCGGGAGCAGCGCGGCATGACATGACGGCACCGCTCGGGCTCCCCCCGCGTTGGCCCGACGGCCTCGCCTGCCGCTGCGAGGACGCCCCGCGGGAGAAGAACCGAATGGAGGGGTTGGGGCACTGCCGGGAGATGCTGCCCCACGCGGGACTCGCCGTTCCCACCGCCCCACCTCCCCCACCGCCGCCGCCGCCGCCGCAGGGAACCGCGTACGCTGAGCTGGCGGCCGCCGAGCCCCCTCGGCAGTGCCCGTCGGGGGCGGCTTCCAGCGCGGCGCTGGGCTACGGTTACCCCTTCGGTGGGGGCTACTACGGCTGCAGGTTGTCCCACTCCCACGGAGTCAACTTGCAGCAGAAACCCTGCGCCTATCACCCCGGGGAGAAGTACCCCGAGGCCGGCGGGCCCCTTCCCGGCGAGGAGCTGCCGTCGAGGGCCAAAGAATTCGCCTTTTATCCCGGTTTTCCCAGCTCCTACCAGGCGGTCCCTGGCTATTTGGACGTGTCGGTGGTACCGGGGCTCGGTGGTCACCCGGAACCGAGACACGACGCTTTGCTTCCCATGGAAGGTTACCAACACTGGGCTCTTTCTAATGGCTGGGACGGGCAAGTGTACTGCTCCAAAGAGCAATCGCAGTCTGCACACCTCTGGAAATCACCTTTCCCAGGTAGGCTGCTCCCGGGAACCGGCGTGCTCGCCTCCTTCCCGACCGCCAGCTCCCACCGGAGGTGGGGATGTGCGTGTGTGCGGATGAGTGTGCATATATATATACACACATATGCGGATAGATACGTGTATGCCTGTATATGTAATTAAAGGGAAAGAAATGGCTCTGGAATGCCTCCCGTGCAAGGCAATGTGTATGAACATGTATGGGAAAGAAGGTGAAGCAATCATTTCTGAATCAAAATACACGCCGTGAGCTTGCTTGGAAAGTAACTTTGCCGTTGAATTCTTCCCTTTCTTCTCTCCTCCCTCTCGTTGCCTCACCTAAAAAGCGTCTCTCGGTGCTTTTCTCTTCATTTTCCCTAAATGCAGAAAGCTTAAAAAGGGGGGAATAAAATAAACCCTTTCTCTAGTGGTTCAGTCGAATGAGAAGTGTCGGGAGCCGGGACAGTAAATCATATCACAATTACACACAATTATAGGAATAGGTGTCAAGTGACAAATGAATCTGTTTGGAGGAGAAGGAGGGAGGCAGAGGGGGGGGGGGGGGCTTCTCCTGCCCGACTGACAGCCGGGAAGGCAAAACCCCTCCCTGGAGCATCTTTTAGCCCAGCAAATCCCTCGTTCCCTTCCCCTTCTGGTCCCACCGGGCCCGGCCGGCTCCGTGCCCCGACGGCAGCGGCGTTGGGGGGGGGAGGAAGGTGATGGTAGGTGCTGCCTCCCGGTACCTCTCCCCAGCCTCCTTCCACCACCCCCCCCCCCAGTCCCAGCATTGGGTGGGGAAGGACGCAGGAGCCGGGGGGGGGGGGGGATGTGAGGGGGAAATAACGACAATAAATGGGGCGGGGGGAACCCTACAGCATCTTGGGTGGAGAGAAGGGACGGGGCGTTAGTCCTCGGGGGGAGCGGGGGGGGGCACATCGGTGTATGTGTTGTCCTTCTTCGGGACAAAGAGAGTCGGAGGAATGGGCTTTCTCGGGAGCTTTTTTTTTTTGGGGGGGGGGGGATTGGCGATGCGTTGTTGGCTGCATGATGGGGGGGGGGGGTTCTTGGGGGGGTTCCTCGCATTCAAGCTGTATTTTGGGGAGCTACCGCCCCCGCTGCTTTCCCTCCCCAGTGCCCGTGGCTCTGGTGAACCCCCCTGAAGGAGATTCCTGACCCCCACCACTGGCCTTTGCGGCACCCTCAGCACCCCAATCCCCCTCCTTCAAACAACCGGTCGCCCCCAAATCTCCCCCAGGGGCTCCCCAATTAACTCCTGTCAGCCATAATTGGGGCTGCGCTGCCTGCCGAGGAGAACTCGCCTCCATCTTCCTGCTCCAGCCAGCTGGGTCACACCTTTGCGGCGAGGAGCAAAGGTCACCCCCCCCCCCCATCACCACCACCACCCCCCTAGCAGGGGGCTGGGGCTGCCCGAAAGTTTGGGGGAACCTCAGGTCGTCCCCCCCCCAGTAGAGGGGGTGAAGATGCTCCCCACATCCCTGCTGAACCCGCTCCCAACACCCCCTTTGCAGAGCACAGAGCATCTCCCCCTCCTCACCCCACGCAAAAGCCACAGCGGGGAGGGGGCAGATGTTATTCTGGGGGGGGCAGATGTTATTCTTGCTGGGTTCCCCCCCACCCACGTCACCCAGGGGCTTTCTGGGCTGCACCAAGCCGGCGGGAGGGGCTGGGGTGCGGGGGATGCACTTGTCTCTGCACCGGGCTCGGGGGTCCGCATCTGCGGGGATCCCCGAGAAGATTTGCTGCTGGGGGAGGAAAAAATAAGGGGGAGGGAGAGAGAAATAAATAGGAGAGAAGCTGCAGATATTGTCCAAAATCTACCCGTTTGGAAGGTGCCTTTGATTAGCCACGTACATTAGCGTGCGGGTTGACTCGATGCTCCTTGTTTATCAGCGTGGGCAGTGTCGCCAAGAAAAACAGGCTTTCACCAAGGGAATTAGGAATATTGTGTTATTACTACTATTATTCCCCTCGCTGGATGCGTTTTCTGCCGGCCTTGTCTTTTTTTTCCCTCTCTCTTTCTCCCTCCTTCCCTTCGCTCTCATTCCTCCACTCTATTCTCCTTTTTCCCCCCTTTCTTTCTCTCCCCGACGTGCACACCCCCCTCTTCCTCTCTTCCTTACGTTGTTTGTGTTGATTTTTTTTTAATTATTTTTTTTTTTTTTAATAAATCCAGACGTGGTCCCCTTACAACCCGAAGTCAGCACCTATCGGAGGGGACGAAAAAAACGGGTCCCTTACACCAAAATCCAGCTGAAGGAGTTGGAAAAGGAGTACGCGGCCAGCAAATTCATCACCAAAGAGAAAAGGAGGAGGATTTCGGCCACCACCAACCTGTCCGAGCGCCAAGTGACTATCTGGTTCCAGAACCGGAGGGTCAAGGAGAAGAAAGTGGTGAGCAAATCCAAGACAGCGCATCTCCACGCCACCTGACAGAGGATGACTTTGGAGGAGGAAGGGCAAGGAAAAGGAAGCAAAAAGCGTAAATATTTATCTGGTAGTTTGTATGATAACACCATCGGGACTCTGCTGATTCCAAGTCATTATTTAAAAGAAAAAAAAAAAAAACATAAAAAAAAAATCGACATTCACAAATGCCCACGCGCATCCCCCCCCCCCCAAAAAAAAATCCACCGACCGCATCTTTGATTTATCCCCCTGTCCCGCTCTGACTGTGAAAACCCCAGTTTTGCTCTGAGAAATCCATCGATAAGGTTAAACCGTGTATATTTTTTAAAAGAAAATAATAATAAGCTAAGAGTGTAGTTACGTTAAAGCAGAGAGGAACTCTGAATGTCGCCCTGTAACGCTGTATAGTCCGACCCCCCTCGCCAGTCTTTCCTATCTCGGGCCATTTCACCCACCGATGTAGAAATGTATGGAGAACCTATGGCAAAGTTGCATCAGCTTCGTATTTTCTCGGCACTAGGGACCGAAAATAAGAAATAAGGCTGCTATTGTGGGAAGAAAACCATCGCTCGGTATCGCTTAACTATCCCAACCACTGATTTTAGGTCCTAGATGGAAATGAGTTGCTGCACGAGACTGTTTTGGGTATGTTCTCATGAGGGTTTCTATATCTCTGCCGTAAAACTGGAATGTCTGTTCTCCGCTGACAAGATGGAAAA
The DNA here is from genome assembly GCF_011004875.1 of Balearica regulorum gibbericeps. NCBI lineage: Eukaryota > Metazoa > Chordata > Aves > Gruiformes > Gruidae > Balearica > Balearica regulorum. The sequence continues at coordinate 2,626,005 of NC_046212.1, forward strand.
TGCACAATATTGTCTTTGGGGTTTGTTTCTTTCCCTCTCTAAACCGGCTAATTATCGACAGTGTTCTTTGGATATGTAAAAGCATCTTTTTTTTTTTTTTTTTAATGTCTTGTATATGTATATAATATTGTGGTGTCCAGATAAAATGTACCGACTGCAGATGACATTTCTTAAAAATAAATTTCTTTTTTTTGTTGTTGTTGTTTTGCCTTGAGGAGAGGCTCTTTGTGCACCTCTTTGTAGCCCTGTGCCTCTCCCATCCCTCCCTCCAGCCCTCTCCTCTCCCCACCACCGCAAATACAGCCCGGGCGGAACCTCCGCAGAGAAAGGATGGGGGGAAAAAAAAAAAGGGGGGCGGGAAATCCAGCAAATTTGGGCAGAAACCGCTTAATAAGGGGCTCCCCGGAAGATGCCAAGGGCATGTCCCCAAGGAGGGTTGTACCCAGGGGGAGTAAAAAGCGGAGAAAATAAATTGAACCAACTGAGCGCTCTTTTTTTTTTTTTTAATTTTTTTTTTTTTCATTATTATTATTTCTTTTTGTCCTTCTTTTCTTCCCCCCGCAATTACCCCGGGTGAAAACGCGATGACTTTTCCGGAGACGCTTCTAATCTCTTTCAATCTCCCTCCCAAAGGACGCGTTTCGCTAAACCTGTTTGACTCCAGCTCCGGCCCCAGATAAAAATCTCCCAACCTGCCCTCGCCCCGCCGCGGCCCTCCCGGCTCCGCGCCCGCGGAACTTACGCGGCCCCGAGCCGGCCAGGGCAGCTCGGAAAGAAATACGAGAGAGGAAATTGTTTCCATCGGCGGATTACAATCTACCTTAATATCTGCTGGATTTAATCACCTCGTTAAATGATCAAAAGGGGAGGGGAAGGGGGGGGGGGGGGAAAGGCTTTTAAAGGGATGTGACCTAAAACAATGTTATTGCGGGTTAAATTTGCATTGAGTGTGTGCATATATTTATGTGAGGGGGCAGATAGAGCAGGCACAAGCTATAGAAAGCTATATGAAAAAAAAGATTAGCGTTGGTGTCCACAGAAAAACGCTAGGTGTTCAAGCTGATATGCATAAGTGCGTATATATATAATATATATACACATTTATACGAAGGTGTATGATGGCATGTGCATATAACCGTGTATTTCCGTTCTTTTTTTAATGATCTAGGCGTCGGCGTATATATATATTTTATATATCTGTTACATGTATGCGTACGGGGCTTGATGGTGTGCATGTAATTTATATAAGTCTGGGTGTTAAGGCGCTCTGTGTAACTCTGTCTGTCATATATAACAACGTATCTATACCCTCTCTATAAATTTATATATATATATATGCAAGTGCACCCCTCTACATTATTTTATGAAATGGTGGGTAGATAATAGGTGTGTTATATATATAAATTTATATATACGTATGCAAGTGCAGCTCTCTATATTATCGTACGAAGTGGTGCGTAGATCTCATTTACGGTCTGGAGCAGTGTGTACGTATGGCTGTACGTATAGCTTTATAAATGCGTCTAAAAGATAGATACTCAGGGTGTGTGTATGTATAGCGTCTCTCCGCGAGTTCAGTGCGATGACAGAGTTTACCCTATGGATCCCATACCACTACCAGGAATACCGGGAAAGCCCCATATGGATTTGGATGCTTCCCGGAGTGATTCCCAAATCTCCGGAAAGGTGGGATGCTGCTTTGTCTAATACCGGGAATGGGGCGATCCGGGGGCTGGATCCTCTCCTGCCAGCTCCCCATCCCTTCGGGGGTGGGGTGGATGGGGGGGGGGTGTGCTGAAAAAAAAAGGGGTCCCCGATTTCTCCCCCCTCCCTGCCCAGTCCCTGATTTATCCGAGTGCGAAGCTGATGAGCGGAGAAACCCGGGGTTGATCTGATGGTGTTTCCTGCAATGATTTTGGAGAACTTCAGTAGTTGAGAAGCCCCGGCAGAGCTTTAATTCTTCTTCTTTTAACTATTTTTAAAAGACGCTTAGCTAGGAAATACCGCAATACCTGGAGAAACCCATCGCTGGATTAAGTTGTTGGTAAAACCTACCCCAACCCACGGGACTCACGAGAATATATGTTTTGGGTGTAAAAAAAAAAAAAAGCTCTTAAAAAAAAAAACCAAAACAAACCTTGCTGTGTGTGCAGACACTGCAATGCCTGAGAACAACTCCAGGCAAGCCCAAATCCGACATCCCGACAGCGAGTGTGTTCTTCGCTGTGGCTTTATTCCTCCTCATTGTACCTGAATTTCACCAGGATTTTTTTGGGGGAAAAAAAAAAAAAAAAAAGTTGATGAAACTGAGGTTATTGGACGAAGGTTATTGGAGGGAGTGAGGGGGTATGGATAAATACTTTTATTTTTTGTTTACGGGTGTGGGTAATTGAGCCCAAGTTATTCAGGGAGTCTCCAGTTGTTGAAGTTTTTGTCAATTGTGGTTGAATTTTGTTGGAAGGAGATTGGGCTGTCCGTGTGTCTGTTTGTGTGTCGGTCTCTGTTTCAAACAGCGTGGGAGGAATTAACAGGGAGGGCGGGAGGGAGGGGAGAAAACAAACGCAAAACCAAAGGAGAAACAAGAAATTCATTCATTGCACTTCAGGGCACCAAGGGTAGTTGATGGTCTCGGTTGGCAGATAATGGCTAGCCCATGAAACCAGGGGCTCTCCTACCAGTGCCCACCTTTCCCATGATATTTGAAAACATCCTTCTTTTTCTGTGCCGCCCGACCCCTCTCCATCCTCCCCTCGGGGGCTGTACCACCGCCCGAGAGCCGGGAAGGCGCACGGGATGCAGGCAGGCGATGCTGAGGTGCCGGCTGGAATTATTTTGGGGGGGGGGGGGGTGTGTGTGTGAAGGGATGTAGACCCGAGGGAATGGGCACCCCGTCCCCGATGTGGGTTTGGAAGGGGCGAGGTCAGGATTGGACCCTCAGGGGCAGAGAGGGAACCCGGGAGCTCCGGATGGACAAACCTTCCCCTTCCCTCCGCACACATCCACGGACACTTGGTCCTTCCTTTAATCCCGGCGGTTTGGTGAAAAAAAACCCAAATGTCGGGGCTGATCGGATAAAAATAATATTCCCACTTAATTTTTGAGAGAAATCCTTCCTGCCGATCCCAGACACGGTTGATTTGGGTTGGTTGTTGGGGGTTTTTTTTCCAGAAGAAGGGCAAAATATAATCTACAGCTCAACTTCCGCGGTCATCCTCTTCCAAGAGCTTTGGAGGAGGCACTTGCCCGGAGGAGAAGAAATTAAAATAAAAATTGTGTACGCACACGCAAAACCCGCGGAACAGCTCGTTATTTCCCCGCTGAAGTTCCGCAGCCGCGGAAGCCGAGCTCCCCCGGACGTGACACCCCCCCCCCCCACCAGGAACACAAATCCAATTAATTTCTACCTTTTCCCACTTATTTCTTCACACCTCCGTTGGGAAATGGCATTGGGAATCACTTGCTTCTCTTTTCCTTGCTTATTTATCCATTAACGCCCTGCCCGTAGCTCGCTGGGTATTAGGTCAGCGGGCCGTGACGTCACTCCTGTATTACCCTTGACCGTGACTAGGCGTTGTTTGACCTTGACATCACGAGCTGCGGGGATAATAAGCGAGGGGACCCTCACCCTTGATCTTCTCGGCACCAGCCAGCCCCAAGCAGCACCCGCTCCTGTTTACAGATAAACAAGGTGTTATTTGAAGTCTAGACAGGCGGGCTAATGGCCAACAATAAAGCCCTGAAAAGGAAGTTTCCCAAGTTTAGCCTTTTCTTTCCTTTGTATCGAGGACTTTGAATAACTTCCCAACCGCAGCCTTTATGGTAAAATCCCGGACAAGGGATTTCCCTCGCCCTTCTTTTTTTTTTTTTTTTTTTTTTTTCCCCTGCCATTTTCTTCTTTTTTTCCTCTTTTTTCTTTTAGCTTGCTTACATTTGCATAATTATTTTTCCCAATGCCTTTTTTAAAGAATAACTTCCCAATCTGAAGGGGGAATTCTGCTCTCTCAACCCTGTGCTCAGTGCAGAGGTGAGTATAACTCTTGCCGGTTAACTTTCTATTTGTTGGTCTTAAAAAAAAGGCGATTTTTTTTTTTCCCCCTGTTAGCAGCGAAAGAGAAGAGACTTTTAAAGGCTTTGCCAAGAAATTATTTCTTAAGACACTGACAGCCAACACGGTGTGTGTACACACATCACACAAACTCCTACAGCACTGCTGGTTCCTCGCTTATAAATCGCCTTGCCTACGTGGTTCAGCACATTTTTGGGAAAGCCCCGTGTTTATGGGTATTTAAGAATTATATCCAGCAAAATGTCGTGTCTCTTGTCGCCTCCACTTCGGGGGGAAGCTGCTGCCTGGCAGGGAGCTCAGCTGGTTCAGCCCACAGTTGGACCAGCCGTGGGTTTAATAAACTCCCTTTCCTCCCCACCACTTTCTCTTCCTTTACAAGGAACATTCAATAAGTGAGATCGCGCTTTTCAAGCTCTCCAATTGCGATCTGCTCAAGTGTCGTGAATTCTAGACCATTAACGGGTTTGTTGTTAGAGTTGTTGGGGGGTTTTCAGCCCTCCAAGGGAATTACAGTACGAAACGCCACTTCTCACCCAAAACAGAGCTGGCGGACAAAGCAAACTTCCCTAAAGTTGGGACTAAACCTTTGCCTTACAAAGGATGCAGGCATCAGTTTACATTAATTTAATAGGAGGAGAAGATCCTCTGCTGGCAAAGCTGGGGGAAAATATAATGATATTCCAGGCATTTAACTATTCCCTGCACCGAGGCTGGGACCTGCCTTGGTTAAAACTGAAAGCTGCCCCAGATGATTTGTATATTGGATGAGCTGAAGTGTCGTAGACGTTTTTATTCGCATCCATTTACCACTTTTCCATGTTATTTTTTTTTTTAACCAGCTCCTACGTATTCCATTTTACTACCTTCTTATATAGATAGATATATAAGGTGTCTTGTACACTTATATATCTATAAGGTGGCTATAGACATGCATTTTCCACATCAGAAAAAGTAGCCGGGGGAGGTTTCAGTGATATATAGCTAAGCCCAACTAACAGTTCTGTGGGCTTTCCAAAGCCTGTCTATACTTTATTCCCCGTGTCATGTATCTATATATTTATTCTCAATACTTCCTTTTTTGACCCTGGCAGCTAACTTCTCGTTAGAGTCACCGCAACTCCTTACAACTCCCAACCAGTTTGGGGTAAAATTCGGTTGAGCAGAAAAGCTGAGCCATGACGGGATCTGTTTTTCCAACCTGCAGACGCACAAGGAGATCTTTTAATTTGCTTTTTTTTTTTTTTTTCCTTCCCTTTTCCAGGCAGAAAGATGCAATAGATATGTTGCAGACTATTTTTGCCCTATGGGGGTTAAATCTCATGGTCTTTTCTGGGAGAAAACTGAAAGTGGGGCTAAGTCCTTCCCATCTGAAAAGTAAATATTTTGCTGGGGCCATTTTTATTGACTTTATTGTTATGATTTTTATTTTAAGAGACCAGGCTAGAGGGGTGGAGGAGAAAGACCCTGTTTCAAGTGGGTTCCCCGGGCTGTGCAGGGGGAAGATGAAATGCGGGAGGAGGGGAAGGGGAAATTTTATTTCTCACGCTTGGTAGAGAGAGGTTGCGATGGTGCAAAACGGGAAGAGGAGGAAGGGAGGAGCGCAGGGATAAATCCCCCAAACAGGGGAGGGGGGGGGAAAAAGGGCAAAGCACAGAAAAGTCAACCCCAAACTTGGGGTTGTTGTTTCCCCCGTGCAGTGAGTGATGCTCATCGAGACAGTCATTAGCATAAGATGTCGATCCTATTCACTACACTAGACAGTGACCTTGAACTGAGACGTTGCAATCTTGCTCTTCCAGCGTCTTTTTCTCTCTCTTTTGTGAGTGTTGGGTTGGGGTTTTTTGATTTTTTTTTTTTTTTTTTTTTGGTTGGGTTTGGGGTTTGGGTTTTTTCCGGGGGCTGTTTTTTTTTTTCCCTGCTCCCATGGGCAGGGATCTTCTCCCGGCTTCTTCCCACCAGCATTTCCCGAAAGCTGCCTGTGTAACTCCTAGAGGTGGGGGGCAAAAAAGAAGAAACCCTCCCCGAGGATTATTAAATATCGGCGTCGAAAAGGTCTCTCTACCTGAAAACTGGGATTCCTGCAAATGGGGAAAGACTCAGAGATTTTTGTTTTTGCTGGGCTGGGCAACTTTTTTTTGGGGGGGGGGGGGGGGGAGGAGGAGAAACACCGCCGGGGGAAAAAAAAAAAAAAAAAAAAAAAAAAAGAAAGGGGGTTGCTCAAGGCAATTTGAGGTAGAAATCGGGGTATATTTTTGGAGAGCCGGCGCTCGGGGTGGGTTGTGCACGAAGGAGAGTGCCTAAGGCGGCAGTGCCAGTGCCCCAGGCAGGAGGACTCGGCTCAGCCTTTCGTTTTTAAGCACCGCTCAGCCTGCGCTGAGCATTAGAAAAGCCCAAGCGCTCAACCTGAACTGGGAAATGCATTTTTAATGGGGATGGAATTCCCGGGGAAACGCTGCAGTTTTGCTCCAGAGTCTTTAGGATTTTTTTTTTATTATTATTATTTTTTCCCTCTTCCATGGACCTGCTGTCTGCTTGCAGCAAGAGCAGCGCTGAGCTGGGGAGCCCTGTTGAAGGCCACCAAGAGCAGGGAGTTACTCTCCACGCTGTGCATCGCTTAATATATTTCTGAGCACGGCTGTAGCATTTCCCAGCTCTAAAAAAAAATTAAACAAAAAAAAAAACCCCACACCAAACCACCACACTAATAAATAAAGGAACCGGGGGTGTTTTTCTCCCTCTCCCTTGCTGTGATGCCCACGCTGACATTATCCCTCCACGCAGGACTCCAGCGCGTAGTTTGTGGTTCACTTGCTCCGCAGCTCAGCCCTGCAGCTGCCTCCCCAAATATTTCCTTGGAGGTAAACGTGAAATTGTATTAATTTTTTTGTTTCACCCGGCCAAAAAAAATTTAAAAAAAAAAAAAAATCAAATTGAATAAAGAGGAGAAACCCCAAATACCCGGAGACTCCTCTGGAGGAAAATTGTAGTTTCCCAAGGTCCGGTGGAAAACAAAGCCGTGCAACACCCGGGCACGTCTTATATGGAGAATTTTGCACAGAAAAGAGCAAGGTAGAGGAAGGGTTTTCTTTAAAAAACCAGCAAACAAAGCCAATTCAGATGGCAACCTCCGGCGATCACGTGCTCATTTTTATATAAACTATTCCTCTCCACGCTTGCCCAGCGTTGAGAGCGCTTCTTCTTGCAGCGAGAAGACACTCTTGGAGAAATTGCAAGCAGCTTTTTCACTTATACCTGCAGGGAGAAAAATTCCTTGGCAAGGTTTTTTAAAAAAAAAAAAAAAAAAAAAAAAAGTGCTAAACTTTCATTCTAGCAAAATATTTCTAGTAGTCGTATTTCTTCCTTCGCAGGCAAAGCGTGTAGGAAGGTATGCACGTATCTCTGCAAGGTATGTATGTAGCATATCCATAGATGTGCCAGGGAGAAAGAGGGATGGGAAATGTGGAAAATAGGTTTTCCACCTTCGGGAGCTGTCCATGGAAGACGAAAAAGCACCTAAATGAGTTATTTTATTGGCACCTGATTTTTTTTTTTTTTTTTTTTGCAGGGCTGGGAGGGGGGTTAGCTGAAGCCCCCGTGTTTTGCCAGCCGAGGGGAAAAAAAAAAAAAAAAAAGACTTCATCCTTGAGAAATATATAAAATATTGGAGAGGGAGGTTGGTTGCTGGCTGGAAAGGCAGCAGTTGGGGAGGTGCGGCTGCACCCGCCCGGCTCAGCCTCCGCGGAGCGCCTCCGCCCCCGCGCAGTGGTTTTACCTCTACAGGAATATTTACGGTACTTTGCAGAGTCAACCTGGCAAGGGGAGCGCTTGGGAGTTGCTTAAGGCAGGGAGGAATGCAAAGCCATGCAAAAATCCAGCAAACGGGGTGGGCATTTTGGGTTCTTAAAGAATAAAAAGGAGGGGGAAGGAGCAAGGGGAGGAAAAAAAAAAAAAGAGAGAGTGAAGAAAAAAAACCACTCCAAGACAATAATCTAAAAACACCCTCAAATGTCTTTGCGTGTTCCGGGTTTCCATACAATGCACCTTTTCCAGTATCTTTTTTTTTTTTTTTCCCCTTCCCACAACGCATTTATTTTGCACTGCAAGAAGCCAATATTGATTCCCCCCCCCCCCCCTTTTTTTTTTTTCATCCCTTGTATTCCTTTGCAGCAGCTCTGTTCAGTATGACCAGGAGAAGCCGATGGGTGGGAGGGAAGAAGAGCTCTGTAGTGTTACGAGGGCAGAATATATTGCTATAAGGTGGCGAGGAACCAGCTCTGTGTGTATGTGTGTGTGTGTGTACCTCTGTTTCCAGGGGTGGGGACCAAAGAAATGTGGGGGAGGACTAGAATTGTTATTCTTTCCCAGAAACGAAGCAAAAAAAAAAAATAAAATTTCAACACTCATTCTATACGTGTGCGCGCCTTGGTGCATATGGAATATATACCGGGTAAATTAAGGCTATATATAGTCGTGTTCTTCTGGCTGCTTTATTCGACACAGATCATTAATAAAAGCAATTGAGGATTGTTAAAAAAAAATCTTCCAGCTCTTCTTGAGAGAGTGGCAAGAGCCTGGGAAGAGGCTGCGTTTCCCCAGCCCATGACAAAGCCACCAAGTCCGAGAGGAGGGGAAAGAAAATGATAATAATAATCATAAAAAAAAAAGAGTAGAAAAGGTCGCAAATAGCCTCCAACTCTCCCATCCCACCGCGCGTAAATATGAGCCTGTTGCGGGCACCATCATTCGTCTCCTTAAAAAGCCCGTAAACTTTATATGACACAATATCTAATAGTAATTTATTGGGGAGATATTGTAAATTCGAACTGTTTTAGTTAATAAAGGAGCTAATTAATGAGAACCAGCCTCGCTTTTGCAGATGGTGGAGGGCTCCGAAGTGTTGCCGAGGGAGGGGCGCGCAGCGGTTTTGGGGCAAAACCCTCTCCTATCGATTATTTGATGCTAAATATGACATTTTAGGGCGCTTCGAGCTTCTCAAGCCAGCACTGGGAGCCGTTGCTTTTTTTTTTTTTTTAATAAAATACTTTATAGGATTTTTTTATGATTTTTTATGATGGGGGGGGGTGAAGAAGGCCGGGGGGGGGGGGAAGAAAAGGCGTAAAAAGGCGGAACTTGCTGTTGTGTTTTGTCTCGGCTGCCAGGGGAGGGGAGGGTCCCCCCCCTCCCTCCCAGCGCAATTTGGGGCTCACGTGACCCCCCCGGACCAATGGGGCCGAGCCGTCGGTTTAACTATGTTTAATGTCAGATAGCAATAAAGTAGAAGCTTTCGGTCAGGCCCGCGGAAATGGGCGAGCACAACCTCCTTAATCCCGGCTTTGTGGGACCTCTGGTGAACATCCACACGGGAGACACCTTCTACTTCCCTAATTTCCGTACCTCCGGAGGGCAGCTGCCCGGTTTGCCTTCCCTCTCTTATCCCCGACGGGATAACGTCTGCTCCCTGCCCTGGGCATCCTCGGAACCCTGCAACGGGTACCCTCAACCCTACCTGAGCAGCCCCGTCTCCATTAACCCTTCCTTCGGTAGAGCCTGCGACCTCGCCCGGGTGGAGGAAAGCAAATGTTATTACCGGGAAACCTGCTCCGAAAGCACCGGGCTCAAGAGGGAGGAGAGGGGCAGGGACAGTGCCTTGCTGCCCCTCGAATCCAGCCTCCCCAATGGCATGGGGGGCAATTTCAGCAAATATGACTATCCGACCAGCGAGGCGGTACCCCACGACCCTCCGTCCTGCCAGTCCTTGGAGTCAGACTCCAGCTCTTCCTTGCTCAATGAAGGGAATAAAGGCACGACCGGAGAAGCGGGGGGTTTGGTGTCCCCCCTGAACCAAGGCAGCACTTTAGGCAACGGTGGTAAGACCCGGGAAAGGGGTGGGTGGGGGGTGTCTTGGGGCTGGATTTGGCCGTTTTGGGGGTTGGGGAGAGGGTTTGCTTGGAAACTTGCCGGCTTGGGGCTCCTTCGTGGTGTAATTCATGGGCTCAGCGATGGGAAGCGGCGTGTCTATGTGTGCTGAGACCACTAGGGGTAGCACCGAAATCCCTAATGTTTTATTAGGTGGTGCTTCTTTTAAAAGAAAAGGCTATAAACATGTAAATATCCCATAAAAAAAGAAAAAAAAAAAAAGAAAAAAAAAAAAGGAAGAGAGAAAGAGACGCAGAGAAGGGTGGTGGTTGCGCATCCCTGCCCGGCGTGGAGGGCTGGCGGAGCGTCCAGGAGCTTTTTGGGGACATCGCAGAGGTGTGTCTGCCCGAGGGAAGGGGGAAGAAGGGGGGGGATGCTTAAACACACCCCACCCGACCTTCGAGGTTGGCGTTGGGGTGGGGGTTTCTCCCTGTTAGCGGGGCCGAAGCGAAGTGGAGCCCCTCCCGGAGGGGTTCCCCAGGCTTGTCACCCGCTCCCTGCCCGTCCTTTGCTCCGTGCCCCGGTTATAACGCTCCCCACCTTTCCCTTCCTCTGCCTCCTGTGCCCGCCCCACGCATCACCCGTGGGAGGCAGCTGGGAGCATCCCTAAGCACCCACCGCCAGAACAGTGGGGGACAGTGGGGACAGCGGGGCCACCAGCGAGGTGCAGAAAGGGGTGCTGGGGGTGCCCCCTTTTTAAGAGGAGGGTTGGGGTGGGGTAGGGTTTTGTTTTTTTTTTTTTTTTTTCCTTGCCAAGTGCTCAACTCTCGCTCCCCCCTTTGCCAGGTGCTCCTTGGTACCCGATGCACACACGGTCCCGGAAAAAACGAAAACCCTATTCCAAACTGCAGCTGGCAGAGCTGGAAGGGGAGTTTATGGTCAATGAATTCATTACTCGCCAAAGAAGGAGGGAGCTCTCAGACCGATTAAACCTGAGCGACCAGCAGGTGAAGATCTGGTTCCAGAACCGACGTATGAAAAAGAAAAGACTCCTCCTGAGAGAGCAAGCCCTTTCTTTCTTTTAAAGTTTTAAAAGCGTCCGTGTCGGGTATTAAAAAAAAAAAAAAAAAAAAAAAAAAAAAGCAACAACAACAACAACAGAAAAAAAAACCCCACAGACTCTCTAGCGTTCACCCGAGCTCCCGGGACTTTACCTGCTCACTCTCGACCCCCCCCACCCCTCCCTACCCAGATATCAATGAATAAAGAAATAATATTAATAAATAACCAAGTTTCCCTTAAAATATGAAACCCGACAGCGAGGAAAAAAAAAAAAATAAATAAAAATAATGCATCTTCTCCGTCGAAACCGCGGGGGCACAGACGGCTTCCAAGAGATGCTCGGCGGGCTGAAGGGGAGGTTTTGAGTGCGACTTTAGCCGCTTTGCCTTTGCCAACAGCACAGGTAGGGTTTCCGTGCAGCGCCGGGCACCGTCGGAGCCGTCGGGGGCCGCCGGTCCCGTTTGTTCCCCCCGATCCCCCCCCCACCCCCCGACCCCTCTTCTACCCCCTCCCGGCTTCGGTTGGCGGCGAGCCCGGGCTTGAGGGTGATGGAGATGGATCCTGGAGCTTTTCCTGGGCTGCCACGCAGGGGTTAGGGCTGGGTTGGTGTTTAGTGGGAAGGCGGGAGGGGAAAAAGAGCAAAAATAAAGGAATAGAAGGGGGGAAAAAATAGGGAACGGGATGGGGGTATGTTGTCTTAAAGGACCAGCCCCGCATCCTTATGGAAGATGCTTTTTTCTTCTTCTTCAGTGCACGGTGTGCCCCAAGATGTGTTTTTCTCAGTCTAAATTGGGGGTTTTGCGGCTGAGCAGTATCTCTAGGCTTAATCAGGATCTCTAGGAAGAGGGGAGAGACAAAGACTGTGTATATATCCGGTGTATATGGTATATATCTATATAATATATGAGGTATGTGTATCACGCTATGTCCCTATAGATATGAGGCTTTGATGCAGGCGGTGATGTTGTCCTCAACGCCAGAATATCACAAGGAGAAGGAAAAAGCGCACACGCATCCCTAGAAAACCCTCCCAGGAAAAAAATCTGCACTTCCTTCCACGTAAACTGAGCCTTTCGGAGATTTTTGGTTTTTTTCCCCTCTCTGAATTCACAGCGTTTCTCTGCACTACCCCAAAATTCTATCCTTTCTCTTAAAAAAAAAAAAAAAAAAAAAAAAAGTTTCTTTGCAACTACTCTGCTGACGGAGTATGTATGCTGTTTTGCTGTGTTTATTGATGGCAACATAGGAAAAAAAAAGGTAGAAAAATTCCCTTTCTTTTGTACCCTCTGGTGATAACAGCCTGTTGGAGTCTGAGGGAGTCGCATCTCTCCTTCCCTGGGATAACTCGGACGATCCGCTTTGTCGCCTGGGTGCTATTTGCTCAATTTAAAAAAAAAAAAAAAAAAAAAAAAAGAGAGAGATTGTGGGGTTTTAAAATGAAATCTGTCTCATTCAGCTGTGTCTCCCTTTCCCAGCTGCTCATCAGGTTAAAAAAAAAAATGCAGGTTTCTAGCAAGGGCGATGCTTTCTTGACCTCCCTAAAAAAAGTCCTGCTAGCTGCAAAATAGAGACAGCCCCATCTTTAAGAGGAAATTTCGATCTTTAGGGGTCGGGGAGGGGGGGATTTGGGCTCCCTAAACCCCCTGTCTGGCTTTTTTCCCTTTCAGGGCAGTAGAGAAGGGCCTGATAGGATGTGACGCGTTTTCTTTGTACGTGTGCTCGGATTTCCTGGGGAAAACCCACCAATTTTCGCGATTCCCTGGTCAGGTCTGTGTTCAAGGCACTTTTAGGCTGGGGGGAAGCGAGGCGGGGGGGTGTAAGGACGGGGGGGGGGCAGCAGGTTTAGGACCCTGGGGAGTTTTGCCTGCATGGGGAATTGTAATTCAGGTTAAAAAGTAGGGGGAAAAAAAAAATAGGAATTTTGAATCCAGGGAGAAGGGGGAGAAGGGGGCGGCGGTGGTGCAGCCCGGTGCTTTGCCACGCCGCGCTTTGCTCCATTCGTTTTATATCGGAGGGGGGGGATTAATTTTATGGCAAAGCAGCGTTTTCTGGGAAGGCTGGATGCTCACCACGTGCTCCCGCTTCCCCGCGTTCACGGTCATGACCAGCAGCGCCGAGGAATGCTTTTATTTACGAGCTGCAAAGGATGGAGCCGACTCCTTAAAAAAGGAGGAAAAAAAAAAAATAAATAAAATCCCTCCCTGGGCTAAAAGGAGCCTTTTCCTTCAGCTTTATTTTTGCAGGAGCATCCAGCAGATCCTCTTCCCTTCATCCCCATCCCTTCCCCGGCTGCTTCTCCTTATTCCCTCCCCCCCCCCCTTTTTTATTTTTTTTAATTATTTTTTTTAATTCCCAACCCGGGAAATGTCACAGCTTTATTTCCTTCCACTTATTTTTTGCAAGGAAAGACACCCCCACAACATCCCCCCCCCCCCATCATCAATACTGGTCTCTGGGCGAGGGTCCCCTTTTTCCCCCTCCTCCCACACAAAAGAACCGCCGATGAGGGTATCGCCTGTCGCGATGCTGTGCAATAAAGCCTAGGATGTGTTAAACCACACGTATCTATAGATATAATCTCTAGATGCTCCAGCTCGACCATGTGCAATTAAAAGAGGAAGGCGATATGGAGGAATGCAATGTCTGGGGGTGATTTTTGGGGGGTGGTTGTAGGGGGAGATTTGGGGGGGGGGGTATGGTCGTGGGGGGAAGATTTTGGGGGGTGGTTGTGGCTTTGGGTGCTTTTAGAGCACTTTATCGCTGTGTCGCGAGGCTGAGGGTGACTTCGGGCTGTGCAGTGTCGTGGGGACCGGGGAGGGGTGTAATTCCACGGGGAAAAAAAAAAAAAAAAAGGACCAAATCCACCCAGGTTTTGTTTAACCGAGCTCCCAACATCCCCCCACCCCGCAATGAGGGTGGGGATGGAGGCTGGATTTTGAGGAAGGTAGAAATGAGGGTGAGTTACGGTGAGATGTCAGAAATGCTGTGTTGGATTTCAATCCCACCATCCCCAAAAAACAAATCAATCCGTTTCGTTATTCTTCACCCACCGAGGGGCACTTGTATCCCCCGGAACATAATAATAATAATAAAAAAAAAACCCCAACCCAACAACAAAAAACCAACCCACCCCACCGTCCTCCCCAACACAAAGGCCAAGACACCAGCAGCAACCCCTAGAGAAAATGCCGAAGAAAAGGAAAATATATGCAATATTCTCTTCCAAATTGCTTTAAAAAGGTGGCTCGGTGGGGTTTCTGTTTATTCTGTGCTTGTTCTCCGTGTACGTGGTATCGTTTTTTCTGCTTGTATCCCCTAGTCTAGGTTATCGCGGTTGTTAACATGCATCCTTCGCAGTATAGTTCATATGTAATGTTTCTTACCTCAAGCTATTCTATGTAGGGTCTATGCAAATGTCTGTTATAGCACGTTCTGGCTTTATATAGTCATGTAAAAAGTTGCTTCACAATAATAATAATAATAAAAAAAATAATGTATTATTATGTGATTTCTTGATAATAAATAAAATTGCCCAAACATCTATTTGGTGATTTACTGTTTACTATTTAAAATTAGTATTAACTTGCAAGGTTAATAAAAGAGTAACAAAAAAATATATTGGCCAGCCTTGCCTTCTGTGGCTTATAGATCATCTTTTGGTAAAAAAAGTAATTAAATGAATGTGTAAAATGCGTTGTAAAAGGAAAGAAATATCGCTTGCTGCGTCGCTCTAAATATAATTAGAAAAATCCCGGGGAAACAAGAAGCATAAGTTAATCTCCAAATTGCTGGTTTAATGAGAGTTATAGTCGTGCGCGTAGCATTAATTGGAAGCAAAACTCAACAGAGATCCTATTTAAAAAAAAAAAAAAAAGAAGCTTAAATATGGACTAGTTGGGATTCTTTTGTCTCTGGTGGTGGGTACAGGGGGACTATACCTCTCCTGGAAGCATCTCCCTGCCCAAGGGGCTCCCACGGTCCCTAGGCACATATGGGAATGCCCTACGGATGGGTTTCCTTATAGATATAGGAAGCAGAGGAACGTCAAAGATATCCTGCGTATGACTTTAAGATGGGAATGAGACGTGAAAGCGCAGCTCTTAAATTGGAAATATATTAGACTGGGTTTAGATTCGGGCCTGTTGATGCTTATTGTTATGGTTATGGTTATTAGGACCAACGTTATTGCGTTTCTTCGGCGTAAATTCGCAGCAAATTCATTTAACGAGAGAAAAAAATAACCCCGTCAGGCCAATTTAAATAAATTAGATTATGATTTCCTCGATCTCTCTCCAAGCGGGTATTTATATATAATGGATTCTCTGCTTTTTCCTTGCGGGGAGATGCCATACACGTCTCAGAGGCAGGGGAAAAAGAAGCTTTTAGGAGATCGATATGGGATTTTTATTAAAGAAATGCCACAGGAAATCCTGATGGGGTCTATGGTGAATTAACTGATCCTTCCCTCAGTCCTGGCCATATCCAGCCCCAAGCCCAGTAACCCCCAGCTCAATCCACCCTCCATTCTGGGCACACTGGGAGCCACTGACCTGAGCCTCAGCCTGATGGAGTTCAGATCAGTTTTGCTGTAAAAAACACACGATGAGGATAAATTAATATTTTTTTTTCCCCAATTCCTCAGGAAGAATTCCCCAACACAGGGTGGATGCACTTGGGGTCTTCCAAAATTATAAAAGGATTCATCCAGTCCTGAGCAGTTTCTTTTCTTTTTTGTTTTCTTTTCTTTATTTTTCCCCAGGAGCTGCTGATTTGGACAGGAGAGGAGGAAGGAGAAACCCAAATATTTCTATGGGAATGGGCCCCACTTCTCCTTCCAGCAGCAAACCCCAACCATCCCTCCAGAGGGATTTCAGTTTGGGGATATGAAGAAGCAGTAGTTGGGGAAAGCTGCAGGGCTTGGGGTTTCTACAGAGTGAAAAAAAACCACGTTTTTCCTCTACTAGTTACTTTTTTGTACTTTATTTTTTTATTTTTTAACATGGGTGCACACACTCTCCCTCTGTTTCTCCTGCTCCAGGAGAATATATGTACACATCTAGCGTGCGAGCAAACTCAAGTTTGACTTTTATACACTTTTATTTCCCTCTTTCTATGTCCCTGCGCCAATCTGGCAGGAAAATGGGCAGGAGGAGGAATTATGCCTAACGGGTCTGAGTGCTATAGGGTGACATAAATTGTATATATTGTAAGTCGGTTCACCTTGAACAGGAATAGTTGGATTTCAAAGACATTCAAACACTCACGAAAATAGATAAAACTTATTTATTACCAGCGAGCGGATAGAACAAATTGTTGCTTCGCCATAAAATCTATATTATTTCTGGGCTGGTTTCTTTTATTCAGTAGCGTATTTCATTGCTCCGGCTTTAAAATGAATTCGTTAGCGAGGGGAGAAAACCCTCATCTCTTTAATTGCGAGGAATATTTCTACCGCTAATGACAAAGACCGAGGTGCTATTTCACAGCCACTGCAAAAATCGTAGAAAATATTAATGCGTGTGGGTTAATTTTAGGGATTTATTCCTGTTTCGGTACTTTCAGAGTATACTCAGTGGGGGAAATAGAACGTGTAGAGAAGGAATATAAAAAGGGTTTTGTTTTTTTTTTTTTCCTGAGGCAGGAGATATGTTCTCGACACCTTTGTGCCGAAGAAATGTTTGATTTCTTTGAACTCTCTCTGCCAAACCCGACCCGACTTAGCGCTGAGCTCATTTCAAAGCCATCACGAGCCGCTTTAAGCGAAGTTTAATCAGGCAGTGTGCGAGCAACACTGAAAATCGAGGCAGAAAGTCAAAATTCTTTTCTCCCGCTCCTCATTTTCTCACAACCCCCTTTTTCTGAGCCAAATCGGGGTGGGTTTGGTTTTTGGTTTTTTTTTTTTTTTTTTTTTACACCCAAATCCAGGCGGACCCAGAGGTGGTTTTAGCAGAAGGAAAAATAGGAAAAATTAAAAGTGCAGGAGAAAATAAACCCGGACACGCTGCTGACACCCAGGTTGGTGCTTTTGCCTGGAGGGGAGGGACCTGGAAAGACTTTTTTTTTTTTTTTTTTTTCCTCCTATACGCCCCCCAAAATAAAGACTAAAGGCGTAGCCTATATACCATGGAGTGCTATAGGCTGTGGGTGCATATAGGTGTCCCCGGGTGTGCGTGGGCTTTGGGTGTGCTCAGCCCTTCGGACCTGGCCAAAAAGGAGCTGCACAAAGAGCGAGGTGAAGGGACCGTGGGTGCCGGGGGGTGTGTGGGGGGGGTATTAGGGGGTGGGGGGCACCTTTCATTGCTGGACGTTGCCTTGGGGTGCGGCGGTAGGTGCTGGGTGCTGGTGGTGTTACACATGGGAGACCTGGGGATAACGCGCAGGGGAAAATAGTGATTTGGGCTTCAATCCAACATCTTCAAGATGCCCGTGTCCATGCGTGGAAAATATTTTGCATTCCCGCCTCAATCCACCCCCCCCCCCCAACTCCCCAAACCCAGACAAAAGCAGAGCACCTCTCTGCAGCTGCGTTTTACAGGGCTGCAACTTCAAGTATGCCAGCAATTAACAATACATATAATAATTCCCATTAAAGTGAGCAGAATGACTGGATTTCCTTCTCCCGGTCTGTGTGTGGCTCAGGCTCTGTCCTTTGGCTAATTCCGTGATATATTAACTGTTTGTTTTCCTCCCCCCGTGCTATTCTAGGGACTGTTTTCAGGCACATGCCCCCCCCCCCCCCTTATCATGAATATGCCAGTGCGTTATTGCCGAAGAATGCCCTGGTTTGATTCCGAGTGGGGGGTTCATAAATATAAAATAAACACAGAGTGGGAATAATTAGCAGCATTTGTCAGCATATGGCCACCCACCCCACTTTGAAACCTTCCAGACCCTGCGAGAGGAAAATGAAGTACATTGCAAGTAATTAGTTTTAAGCAAATCACTGCAAATAGAAACTTATAGGTAAAGCTTAATGAAGTGCAGAGGGGGGGGGAAAGCCTCTTTTTTATTGCTTGGTAGGTAGCAAGTAGACACAGCAATATTTTACTGTTGAGAGAATAAATTAATTAATATATCTGTAGCTAGCAACTACAATGGCTCCATGGATGACTGCATTTAAAGGAGATATATGTATCCAGTCTCATTGGTGTTGTTAACAAGAGTGATAATAAAGATGAAAAGGATAAGAAAGATAAAAAGATCAGTCGGCTTGTACTCCTTACTGCGGCTAAATTGCGCGGATTTTCTAATGGCTGCGTCTTGTTGACTCTTCACAAACTCCTTTTTTTTTTTTTTTTTTAGAGTCAGACTTCATTAAGTGACTTTATTTTCATGTTGCTCAAATAGGAAATAAAGATACGCGCCCCTCGCCCCCCAATAAATCTCGTATTAACTATCCTTCTCTGCAGCTAAAGGGAAGGGGGGGGCCCTCTCCCTTCTCCCTACTTCAGTTCAAAAAAAAGATACTTTTTTGGGAAAAATAAAGTACTTTACCTGCTTTTGCCAGTGCGGAAATTTAAATGTGTTATTCCTATGATTTTCTGGTACCAGACAAATGCAGAAATCTTATATCTCCCTCAGTCAGAATAAATCACATTTAGCCCGTGTTTTGGTCTAGCTGGAATATGAGAGCATGTGCCTCAAATCCGCGTTAAAAATCTACCTGTAATTTTTTAAGAGAGTTTGTGCTTTAATTTTAGGCTTGGGTTAGCCAAACACCACCACAGAGAACATATAAACCATCAGGATATCTCATTATAAAAACGTTTGCCAAAATTAATTTATTTCAAAGAGAAAGCGTGTTAATATTCTTTTTTTTTTTTTTTTTTTTTTTTTTTTAGCCAGTACACTCCTGTGCCTCCCAAACCTACACGTCGGGTGGAGAAGTGTCGATAATTACAGAGAGTGTGGAAATTCATTTTATTTTTATGATTAACCAGTAAACTATTATGAGGTGAGACGAGACGCTGCTAAAGGAGAAAACATTTTAAAAATTAGGTATGGAAAAGTACAGTGTGAGACCCAAGGTAGCAATGAGGAATGTCGGGCAGACTTCAGGTCCGGTAAAATGAGGGGAGGGGAAAAGAAAAAGGGGGGAAAAAAGGCCATACAAACCTCAAATCAAAATATTTTAAGGTAGAAATAATAGAAAATATTATATTTTAATAGATGGCGTGGGCCAGGGATTTTTTTTTTTTTTTTCTTCGCTGAAAAATAAATCCCGTGGGGATTTGCGGGGATCTGCGAGAGTAAATGCGTGTAAGGAGGGTGTGTGTGAACACCCCGTGGAGTGGAAGTATCCGTGCACAGCTCCGGTGTGTAACCGCGGAGCAAGGTACGAGTACAGCACAGCTCACTCTGCCCACCCCCGCCCAGCCAAGGACGGACCAACTCATCGCACCCGCGGACACCCCCCTGCCAGAGGGCCCAGCTAAAGCAATTCTGAGATTTTTAATATTTTTTTTTTTTTTTTTTTAGCCCGTCGTGCTCATTTTTGGGGGCTGCCGGGACCACAGGGCTTTTCCTTTGGATTTTCCCCCGCCATAGCTCTTTACATCTCATTTCCCCCTCAAAAAAATAAATTAAAATAAAAATTCCCTCATTTCCAACTTCCAGCCAGAGCCCAAACACTGACTTTATGGGTATTTAAACCAACCATCTTCATCTGTAATTGTGGATGAAGAGTATTTATTGCCTCGGTGGATAACTAGATATATAATTATCTCTTTATAGAGAGACTGTGAAATAAAGCATCTGTCTTCCCCCCCCAAGACACACACAAAGGCGGGTGAACACCGACAAATTTACACATCTGCACAAGCACTTCTTTTTATTTTATTTTTTTTTTTTTCCCCCCCAAAATACATTCATCAAAGTCCGAGGAACCTCTCCTCAAACTTAAAAAAAAAAATCCTCCTAACCCAAAGAAATGGCTCTGCTATGGATTTTTTTTCCTTTTTTTTTTTTCCCCCCCCTGAATGGGGCTAAAGAAAATACCTATTTGCAAAGAGGAGTCGCGCTGGCTGCTGCGGTTCCGCGTTGTCCTTTTTTTTTCTATAGAGGAAAAAGGGATTTTGGGGTGGATTTGGGGGAAACAAAACAGGGGAAAAAAGGTGGTCGGAGAAAAAAAATGTGCCGGGGAATTTTTCGGTGCCTCTTTAGCGGACGGAGGGGGTGGTGGGAAAGGGGATGCGGTGGGGTGACAGGGGATTTCTCGGGCAGGACAGAGGGAGAAGAAAGGGTCTGCGCGACTATAATCCAGATTTTATTGTAGGCAGCGGATAAAACTTGCCTTCACCCCCCTTCTCCCTCCAAGACTGGAAATAAATTTGGGAAATTTTGATTTTTTTTGGGGGGGGGAGGGGGCTCCGGGGCAGAAACTGCCCCCCACTCCCCCTCACCCCCACCCCCCTCTCCATCCCCTATTTTCTTCTCTTTTTCTTTCCCTCGGTTTCCGCGGCTGCGGAGGGCTGCCCGCGCTGCCCTGCCCGCTCTGCCTGCTCTGCCTGCGGGAGGAGCCGTCTGGGCTGCCCGTCTGGGTGGGCGGGGGCCGCCCTCGCAAAGTGAAGGTCAAGTTAAGCCTCCAGCCTCCCTTCCGCGGCCCGTCCGCGCTGCTCCGCCGCAGCGGGCAATGCCATTGCCGGCGACCTGCTCGCTCAACCCTTATTTTTATTAAACACCCCCCCGGCTCCAGCCGGTGAGGGGCAGATGAGCCAAGTGCTGAAACAGCAAAGGGGGGGGGGGCTTTTATGGAGCCTTTTTCTCCAAATCCTGATCATTTTAAATTTTTTTCCATCTTTTTTCTCCCCCTACAAGCTGGACTGCAGACCTCAAACAAGGTCTTTTTCCCCCTTCTCCTTTTTCTTCTTCGTGGGTTTGGTTTGGGTTTTTTTTTTTTTTTTTTCCTTCTCCTCTTTTCCCAGCAAGATGCAAACCCGTCTGCCGTGGAGGAAATTAAACATCATAAAGAAAAGCCCAATTAAGGTTTAATGTCTGAACATTACCATTTCCTCCAGAAAACAATGAAGTTCGCTCGGTAAGGAGAGAGGCAGAAAGAAAGAAAAAAAAAAAGGGGGTGGAGGGAGGGAGAGGGGCAGAATTTTTTGTCTCAAAGAGGGGAAAAAATTGGGCATAGAGGGGTAATCATTAAATAAAAAGGGGAGGGGGTGGGTGGGTGTAGCAGATATTTGGGGTTGAGCCAAGCTCGCCTGCTGTGTGTGTTCGGAGATGGGGATAAATTGAATAAAATAATGTGGATTTTAATGCGTGGGCAAAGCTGGTTTCTGCTCGTATTTGACTCCTGCGAAAGGTCTGAGCAGGGGCCGGCCGGGTAGGGGGGGAAGGGGTTAATAATAATAAATAAGCAATAAGCAGGGAAAGGGGTGAAAAGGGGGGGTCGGGTGCAGTTGGGGGTGGATAAAATCCCTGAGTCCCGTTACTTCTTGCCTCGCAGTAAGTGGTGCTGTCCTTCCCCTGTCTCCCTCTGCTCCCGCTCCGCCCGGAGCTGATTTCACCCTGAACATTTGAACATTTGCACTCCAGGAAAAAAAAATTAAAAAAAAAGGGGGGTGGGGGTGTCGGAGACCTAAAAAAAATATAAATAAATAAATAAAGAGGGGAGAAGCACCCAAACCGGCAAAATCACCCAAACCTATCGCTCTTGGCCCGTGGGAAACCGGCAGAAAGAGGAAAAAGCTTGGCCGGGAAGGGACTTTGACAAGGTCTGGGTTTGTGTCTTTGCACCCCAACTCCCCCCGCTCCCGACCCCCAAATCCCCCGGCCCCTCTCCCACCTTCCCTGCGAGCGCTGGGGGGGGGGGGGGGGGCTGCCTCTGCCGAGCCCGGAGTGGGGACGACACCCACCAAAATGTGAATATTCCCCGGGTTTGGGGGGGGTGTGGGTGTGTGTGTTCTGCTCTTTCTTTCTCTTCTAACAGGCAGCTCTTTGGTGGGGGACCATGGGGTGTGTCCCCCCCCCCAGGTTCCATAGAGGTGACAAGGACCGTCTGAAAAGCCCCGTAACCCTGCGAGGGGACCGAGCTCCCCTGACGGCCCAGCAGCCCCCAAAAATCACCGAGAGGAGGGGGGAAAAAAAAAAAAAAAAAAAAAAAAAGCTCAATTTTCCCTTTATTTTTCCCTTCCGCGAGGAAAAAAAAAAAAAAAAAGCATTAAATGTTCCCCCCTGGTTTTCGGCTTCTGCCTTACTCAAAGTGTAAAAGAAATAGTGTGTTGAATATCCAGCACTGGAAAGGATGGAAGGAGAAAATCCGCGATTACTGTAATGGAGAAGCCAATTTGGCATATACTTGCCTTTATTTCATATAAAGAGATAATTATATATCTATCTGGGTAAATCTCTGCTGTACCGAATAGAAATCCATAGAAATATTCAATCAGAATGCATGCATGGGCGTAATACAGCAATGAATAAAGATTTGTGCGTATTTATGGTGTGAGAGCAAATAAATTGGTATTTCTGCACAGTTGCCAGTGCTGTAGAGAAAGAAAGAAAAGAAAGAAAGAAGGAAGGAAGGAAAGAAAGCAAGAGAGAGAGAGAGAGAAATTCAGGAGGGAGCAGAAGGAGGGAGTAGATAAGACCGATTATTGGACCGATTTTTAATTCATAATTTATCTGCTCTCAATACACGAGGTATTTTAAAGCCCGTACCTTATTAAAGGAGAACTCCGGCTGAATTAATTTATACATATATTCATTTCAACTGAATATAGCACCGAAAAAAGACTCAACCTTTATCCCCGATGAAGAAAAAGATGCGAATATAATTAATTTTTTTTTTTTTTTTTTTTTTTTTAATTCTGCAGGGGAGCTTGAGGAGCCGCGCCGCTCGCTGAGGGCATAAACCAACTTCTTTAAAAGAGATTTTTGTGCCCCCATCCCTCTGCATCTCCAGCTGAAGAGAAGAGATGGATTCGCTTTTGCATGCGGGGGCATATTTTATAGGCAAAGAGCAGTGAATCCATAGGGAAAGGCAGGTACATACATTAGCTATAGGTAGATGGAGAGGGATGGACACGGGCATTTCCCACCTCCCACTCCTCCGCCGGCAGCATTTATCTTCTAAAAGCTGGATATACGTTTGGAAAATGTCACCCCGTGAAGCAGCTGAAGGATTTTGTTTCGTTTTATTCTGATTAATGCGGGGATGGAAGAGAGAGCCCAGCGCCGTCGCGCTCTCAATCGCGAATTATGGAAGTTTATCCCCATAAAGTGTTGAGATTCGCCTTTGATCAATGGTTATCTGAGGGAAATACATCTAGGTGTTAGCTGTTGTGGGGAAGAAAAAAAAAGAAAAAAAAAAAGAAACAAAAAAAAAAAAAGAGGGATGCGGGAGCCAAAGTATTAAAGTGCAATACTTGGAAATTATTTCCTGAGTGTTTAAGGATTAAATACCGCGCATGCAAGCGTGTGTGCGGTTTTAATAAGGCTGGGGCGGATTAGCCGCCCACCTTCTATTCTGAACTTTGCATTTCGGGGTTATTTTGCTAATAAATGGGTTACCCAACAGAAAACACATTTTCCCTGCCACAATTTCCGACTTTTTACGCAGTTTTTTGCACATTTTTAGTGGCGCTGCTAAAGTTATCAAGAGGCAATGTCTGGCGAATAAAGGAATTTCTTTCTTTTTTTTTTTTTTTAAAGCTTTGGGTGTGTTTTATATGTCTTCCTTTGTGTTTAAATAAGTATTTTTAGAGGTTTGGAGGGAGGGGGGGGAAAGAAAGGGAGGCTGTGGAATAGAAATAGGTGTTGCTTAACGAGCTCCTCTGGGTTTCCTGTCTCCTCTAAGCTGAATTTCGCAGCGGCTCTAGGAGCGAATTTAGCACGCTGTGAAGTTTTACTCGAATTCCCCAAACCTCGCCTTTTCACATGTTTCAGCAGCTCCCTGCAACCGAGCTGTGCAGAGGAAAAAAAAATAAAAAATACAAAAAATAAAGTAAATAAATAGATGGGAACACACAGGCATTGATATTCCCCCGGCCTCAGCTCTCCCTGTGGGAGAAGGTGGGGAAGGACCCGCGGCCGAGGAGAAAATACAAATAAGTGGGAAGGCCGATTGGCAAAGCGTCGGTTATATTGGTTATTATTAAGCCCAACTCTTCTTAACGCCTCCTCGGCATCACTTCTATTTGAATCCGACACCAGCCGCACATTTTTATCCCAGACAGTCCCAGCCTTGCCTGCGGTTGGGAAGCATAGTTCAATCTGCTTTTATCTTGATTAAGTCCACATGATTTTGAACTTGCAGCTCAGGTCTAGAGAGATCTAAGTCATTTTTTTTCCCCCTCCTTTGAATTGTTCACAGCTTATATAGTTTTCTTTCGCAGCCTGGCATCCATCCAATTAAATTTATCTTTGCCATTTGGGGACAATAATATTTTCCAAGCGCTTCCCACTTGTAGCTGTTGTCTCTCCCTTCAGATTTCCTGTACACATACGCCGTGTCTAGTGATCTGTTTACTGGCCTGGGTTTCCTCTCTTTCTCTCTTTTTTTTTTTTTTTTTTTTTTTTTTTGAAGTCCATCTGAGGAAGTAATTGTAGTATCGTCGTGGAAGGGAGGGAAAAATCACTTTGAGAACATCTGATAGGCCAAAGTCATTAGACATCAGAAAGTTGGAGCCTGTTTAGCAAAAGCAAAGCACATCTCTGCAGCTTCTGGGAGATGCATCTGCTAAAGAAGTGCTTTTTTTTGCACCCATTCACGATGCATTTGCAACCCCGAGTGAGCACAGGTTAGCAATGTAGGTTGGAAAAACTCCTTTTTTTTTTTTTTTTTCTTCCCAAAAGCAGGAGGCAAAGCAAACTCTTATCAACTGGGTAAAATAGAGAAAGATTCAGGGTCTAAATAATACATCAGATATCTTGAGAGCACAGTAAGTAGCAACGAGTAACATGGTAAACCAGGTTGGTATAAAATCTAATTATTTTTTTTTTCTTCCCCCCCTCTTTCCCACCCCTCCTAGTCAATAGTTTCCCTACTGTATGGGCTCGGACAAAGACTTCTTTATGGCAATATTTACAAAAAAGTTTTTGATTGAAGTTGGGAGGTTGCTAACGAATTTACAGTGCGTTCAGATAACTCCAGCCTTGGGGGGGAAGGAAAAAAAAATAATATCTTGACTCCTCAATGGGATAAAAAAAAAAAAAAAAAGAGGAATGATTTATTGAGAAGAGTTCAAGTACAGGATTAACCTAAATCAAAATATAACTTCAGATGTTTACACAGATCAGCTAAAGCCAACTTTCACAACTCCAAGTTTTTGATTTTGGTACAATTGCCACAATGTTTTTTGGTCACGAAATGCCTCTAACATCCCCTTAAAATTCATGTTAGTAACGCAAAACACATCTTACAAGCCTTGAGCCTATTTGCCTGCTGAAAACGCTGTTAAATGTGTTAAGTGTTTGCATTATATCAGGCAAATGAGTGCGGACTCCGGAGCAAGGGGGGGGGTTGGTTGGTTGGTTGGGGGGGGGGTGTTGGATTTTTTTAATTATTTTTTTTCCCCTCGCACTTTGCTTTTTCTGCTGGGGCAATTTGGGTAGCGAGAAGTCTCCGGTTGAGATGCCAGGATGAAGCTGGGTATTTTGATATGTATAATTGCAGAAGAGGCACAAGGAGGGACGAGCTCGGTGCTGCCGCCTCCTTTTCCTTCCCTCTAGCTGGGAAATAACTAAATAAAGGGGGGAAAAAAAAATCTTCTAGATGGGGCAGTTTCACCTTATACACACAGTCATATCAACATCACCAAAATCAGACCTTTCCTCTCCCCTTCTCAAGTTCCCCTAGCTATTTTTTTCCCCTTTAAAGACCACAAATCCAGCTTTTCTTTAATTTTCCCCTCCACGCTCTAACCTTTCCCATTCGCTAGGAAATGAAGCAGGTTTAAAAAAAAAAATTAAAAAAAAATTAAAAATGAAGAGGTTGAAATGCCCTGGGTGCTTTAAGGCTATGCCTTAAAGTTATTTGCCTTTTTTTTTTTTTTTTTTTTTTTTTTTTTTTTTTTTTAAAGGGCAACCAAAAGGAATGCGAGCCGCCAGCCCTCATTCCGTTTTATGGTGGTCACTTTGGTGGTCAAATTCAAGTGCTGTGACTCCACAGCTGCCTCTTCTCTGCTTCCTTGCAGGAAGCAGGCAAATCCTATCCTTTAAACTGGGTTTAAAAACCAAAACGACACCAGGGCTTGGTTTAGATGTATTTACCTATGAAGAGCAATAAATTATTCACGCACCTAGAGGAGAGACGGCGAGGTTTATGCCACACGGATTTTTGTTGTTTGCTGGTGTGTTAGGGGTCTTTTTTGGGGTGTATGTGCTTTGTTTTGGGTTTAAGGAGCAGCTTGGATACTGGTTTTTTCAACGACACGCTCTAATTCCTGCCCTGGATGAAAAGCTTCACGCCTCCAGCCTTCCTATGGAATCTGGATTGGAATAAATATAACAAAAAATTTTATATTTTAGAGCATTTCCCCTTTTAATCGGAGGGAGAAGATCCTCCACGCAGGTTGCAAAGAGGAGGGAATTGGGGGAAAAAATAATTACACTCATAAACAATAGCTTAACATTATTAGTTTGTAGTTAGTATTAATATTGGTCCATAAAAAGCCAAGTTAAAAGATCGCTGACACTTTAATTAAAAGTTTTGCCCAAAACGACGTCCAAGTCATAAAATAGGGCAGATTACAAACCTGCAGAAATCCATCTCTGCAGCCCCTATATATATATATATATATATGTATATTCATCAGCCAAACGGTGCATTAGAGAGGAAAACGCAGCTCATTTTGGACTTACAGACATATTTATATGTGTGTATATCTCTATCTCCACACACTCGCATTCCGAGAGACTCACACGCCCCGATCCCTTATAAAAAGGGTTTTATGAGAACGGCTCTTTAAATAGAAAATACAAAGCTAGAGAAGCGGAGGGGGGGGGGGGGGGGGGAGAGAGATCCAGAAATTAATGAGAATAAGTGATCAGGAGTGCGTTGTGGCGTTAGGAGGATGAAGAAGGCTCCAAGTGAGGAAGAGCACAAAACCATAGCATGTGAAGCCGCCATGTTTCTCTTCCAGATTTCCTAATAAATACATAAAAATCCGGGCACACCGCTTGATAAGCACTATAGTTTGGAAAGCCCTACTGAAATACCCCCTGTATTTTTTGCTCAGGCATCTTGAAATCCCTTTGCTCTCTGCTCGGCTGCAAGTTACGGACTTGCGAGGCTGTTTCCTTCCATGAAAATAAACTTTTTCCCCTCCTTTTTCCATGCATTGCTGCAGAATTGCAGGATATTGATATTTTTAGCAGAGGCTGCAACCTCGGTCCGGCTGCTCGAGGTGCGTTTTCCTCCCTTTTTCTCTACATCTCGCCCAGGAATTAAGCAACTCCCCTGATTAAAATGCAAAGAGCAGGTTGGGTGCTAGCGAATTAAATAAAATTAAATAGAGAAGAGCGAAGTGAAAAAGGAGCCACCCAGGGATGCTCAGCATCCCCGAGCTGGGCTGGGACCCTCTGATGCTCCTTTTTGGTGAATTGGTTATTTTCGGGTGAGTTTATGCATTTTTTTTAATTTTTTTTTCGGGGAGCAAAGCGAAATCACGGCAGCCGTCGAGGGGTTTTTTCTGCTCCTAAAGCACAGAGCTCTGAGACTGAGATTTGCCTTTTTCCCTTCTTGTTGTTTGAATTTACTGCAACTCGATTTGACAAGATCCTCTCTATAAAAGCGTCTCACTCTCTCCCGGTGCGTTAGTTTTGTTCGGAGTATTCAGCCCACCACCAAATAGATCCCATGATGGAGTTTAGTTCGGGTTTATGTGTGGACAATTCAATATTTTTATTTATTCTTCCTTTTACTGGGCGTTTTAAAAGGGATAATTCAAGGGTGGGGGAAAAAAAAGCCTAAGTGGCAGGCTGTGAAGAAAAGGATAAAAAAGGGAGGGATGCGCTGCAATATTTTCATCTGCAGATAAAAGCAGCCACCTCTGTTCGGCAGAGAAATATTTTCCACCTCAGGCAGACGATTTCTAATCCAGGTGAAAACCCCATTAGCGCCCAATTGTTGCAGGCAATTTTCTTCCTGCAAGACCATTTAAAGGCAGTGGGATAACCCCGCCGAGCCTGGTACCGCGGAAGTTACGCGTCCTTCAGGTGCACCTTTCCTATGGGTTTGCAGAAGAGATTTTTTTATTTTTTATTATTTCCCCCAGATATATTTTTTTTCCCCCCATGCCTAATAATTCTTTGCAGAACTCGCAAAATATCTGGCAACACTTCGATAACCTTGGCTTTTTGGTATGAAAATGCAGGAGGACAGAGAAAGAGGAGGCTCCCGGGGCACGGGATAGAAGACAAATGACTTTAATAATAATATCTTTTTTTAATTCAGCTGGAAGAATAAATGATGAGAGTATTGCTGAAAGTACATTCATTGATTGACAATAAACAATTGCATTAAATATTCAATATGCCACTCTTACGTAATAAATATTTAACCAAACATTAAAAGAGGTTTTCGAATATTTATTAGGCATTGACTTAATTCATTTGTTCTATTCTTTGATATATCACTAATTCGATATCAAAAGTCATTAAGCCAGGCCTGCTTTAACTTTAAAGTTGGAAACTTTACACGATCCCCCGCACACTGTCATTGCCTAAATGGTATATTCTCCATAAAGCATGCCAACTTGGTTGATGTATAGTTGATGTGCACATAGAGATCGACATAATTAGCGTATGTTAGAGGCTTGTTAATTAGCACCAACCCCCTCAATCCCAGATAGAGAGAGAGATAGAGATTTACTTATGATTTCGCAGCCCAGCTGTAGGAAGAGCTGAGCATTCCCGCCTGCAGCAAGGGTTTGAGAAATGTTGGAAAACTTACTTCTGCACCTCCAGCGATTTTATTGAGCTACCTAAAGTCTATTCAGGAACACTTCTAAGGATAGAAATAGCCAGAAGAATAAATCATAATAATCAGCGTAATTAAAATATTTTTTTAAAAGGGTGGAAAAACCCCGTTCGAGCTCCCTAAGACCCTCCCTCTCCTCCCTCTCCTCCCCCCCCGCTCCCCAGCCCAAATCGCCCCCACCCCATCTCCAAACCCTGCTGAAAAGCAGCAAGCAGAATCCAAATAGGAAGGAGAGGAGGGAGGAAAGGGGGGAAAAAAAAAAAAAAAAAAAAAAAAAAGGCAAGAAGGAAAGGGAAAAAAAAAAAAAAAAGCAGCAACTTCACAAGCCACCCCTTGTACTTGTTCTGCTGTGAATGCTTACAAGGGGTGTGCCTTCGGGAAAATGAATACAAATCTGCAATTGATTTTCATAATGTTTCTGCGGTGTTTGCAAACCAATCGTTTGAACCTCTGAGATCTTACCTAAGTGAACCACTCCTACGCATCTAAGTGCTCCAAACTGATATATGACAATATCTACTTTGGATCACGTGTCCTCCGGAGCGACTAAGACGGATAGCGCGTCATCTCGCCTTCCCAAATTTTTTCCCCTCCGCACATCGGATCCAAAACATCTAGCTATAGGAGCAAGAAAAGGAGAAAGATGTTTAACTCGGTGAACCTGGGCAACTTCTGCTCCCAGTCGCGTAAGGAGAGGAGCGCTGAGTTTGGAGAAAGGGCAGGTTGCGCTTCTAATCTCTACCTCCCCAGCTGTACCTATTACGTCCCTGAATTTTCAACTGTGTCATCTTTCTTGCCACAGGCCCCCTCTCGCCAAATCTCCTACCCTTACTCCACCAACCTCTCGCAAGTGCAGCCCGTGCGAGAGGTCTCCTATGGTCTAGACCCCTCGAGTAAATGGCACCACCGAAGCAATTACGCCTCGTGTTATTCCGCAGAAGATCTGATGCATAGAGAGTGCATCCCGCCTTCCACCATGACCGAAATGCTAATGAAAAACGAGAGCGTGTACAGCCACCACCACCCCAGCTCCAACCACCCGGCATCGACGGGATTCTACACCAGCATGAACAAAAACACTGTTTTGCCCCAAGGTTTCGATCGCTTCTTTGAAAATGCCTATTGCGGGGCGGAAAATCCGACTGAGACCTGCCTGCAGAAGGGTGAGGGCAAAGTGGAGGCAGAGTCCCAACCCCACGCACTGTCATCCCGCGGAGAGCAAGGTATAGACCCGGAAGATGAGGAGGAAAACACAAACCCAGGGTCTTCAGCCTCGTCCTCTTCTGTCACCAAGGAAGGAAGCAAAAGCAGCAATTCGAGTAGGTAGAGCAGTAAATGGAAAGGTTAAGGGACTAGCCCGTGTGTTTTGTCGGTCAAATTTTATGTGGAGTTTTATAAGCATTCAAAGGATTTTATTATAACCTACAAAGCTCTTTCTTCCAACGAGAAGAATTTTTACGATGGGAAAAGCTCTTTGAAAAAAATGGAGATGTTAGGCGCAGACACAGTATCTTAGAGTCTGTGAAATTTTAAAAGCACACCATCGTGACAAATATTAACTTTGATCATGAACTTACATGAGCATTTTAAAAGGATTTGGTCCCGGGTTGCTGAGGGTAAAAGGCAATTGGGCAGAACACTACTTTAGCTGCCTGTGCTTTCTTTTAGGCATTAAGATGCATGCAAAATGTTTGGGGCTTTTTTTTTTTTTTTTTATAATTAAAACTGTATGTTGAGTCTTTTCTCTTGGTGGGGGTGCAGGGCTAAGGGGGAAATCCGCCGAATTTGCAGGGAAAGCTGAGCATTTTCTTCGACTTTTCTGTTTAAAGTGGCATTTATTCTCCTCCAAGCCTAGTGGAGCGTCTAGCTTTTGTCAGGAAGGGTTTTTACTTACGTGGCTGTTTGCTTGGGTCTTCTGGGGTTGTTGGGTTGGTTTTTTGGGGGTTTTTTTTTGCATGCACTCACATTTTCTAGGCAGTCTTAGAGGAGCTTTTTTTAAAGGCTGAATCCAGGCAACTTTGCAAGTTAGCGTTCAGCGAGGGGCTCTTTTGGGAAGAGGGGAGGGTTGTTTTGTTTCCCTATTTGCTTTCGTGATGCAAGTCCCCTTTTGCAGCTCAGATGCTAAGTTCTCTTTTACTTTGATTCTTTTTTGCGTGTGTGGCGAGGACTGGAGTTAATCAAAAACTTATGCGGAACATAATATCTAGTTCCTCTAATTCCAACCTTGCTCATGCTGTTTCTATACAGATAACAGATTTGCAGCTGAGCGTGGGGTTTGGTTTGGGTTTGGTTTTTTTTTTTTTTTTTCCCCCAGCCTCTCTAAACCCTGCTCCTCCAGCAGCCTGCTGCCTCCAGTCCCAGGCTGTTCTTTATTTAAAAAAAAAAATAAAAAAATAACCTATCTGCACCGAAAATGTCTGCATGTGCCTCCGTTAAACCCCGTGCAGTGGGAAAATAATTACACCACGGTCCTTAAGACCCTGTGTAACCTCACCTCTGCTACCCCTAACAATAGGCGAACTGCTGGAAGATATCTCCCCCCCTGCATTAATAACCGGAGTTATTAAGCTGCTCTTATCTATGTGGTCAGCTGTGAAGATGAGTCTGTGTCTTGCATTGCCTTAGGATATTTACCCTGCCTTCTGGTTCTTTTAAGGTGCTCCCAGAACGAGGAAGAAGAGATGCCCCTATTCGAAATTCCAGATCAGAGAGCTAGAGAGAGAATTTTTCTTCAATGTCTATATAAACAAAGAAAAAAGGCTCCAGTTATCTAGGATGTTAAATCTTACTGACCGACAGGTTAAAATTTGGTTTCAGAACAGAAGAATGAAAGAAAAAAAATTAAGCAGAGACCGCCTGCAGTATTTCTCTGGAAATCCCTTGTTGTGAACATCTTTTGAAATCCCCTCTGCTGGTGAAGTGTATGAGTATTGAGGAGGAACAGTTGCGAGCATGGGTTTGCCCTCTGAGTCGACAAAGCAACCTCAAAGTTTAAGCCTTTTCGTTACTTATATTTGTATGTCTGGGACAGTGCTGAGTAACAAAAGGAGTGAGATTTTCTTTCAGTTCCCGCTTCAAGGACTTGGATTCCATGAACATTTTATTTAACTTTTTTTCTTTTTTTTTTTTTTTTTTTTTGGCCTGAACAGGTTGGGATTCCCCGGTTTTTTTGTTTTTATTTTTTAATTATTATTATTATTATTTTTATTGTTATTATTATTTAGGCACCCTGTCCAGTTGAATAAATGGCAGTGCTGTGTGTTACTACCACGGTGATTTCAGTATGCAGCTGTGTTATCACAAGAGCGGCCAAAGTCTCCCTGTAGGATCAAATCACTTCATCTGGGGTGAGTGTGTGTGAGTGTGTGTGTGTGTGTGTGTGTGTGTGAGTGTGTGTGAATGCACGCACGGACATGTGTGTCCTTGTATGTGTGTGTGTGCACATTCACACCCACCCCGCTCATCTGTGTGCTAAAGCAGATCATTATTTTCACCTCCTCCATCCATCCTTTCTATCTAAAAATATATATATGCGTATATATATGGGAGTGTGCGCGTATATATCCATATATATATTCTCTGCAGTATCATTTCTACATTTGGAGTCGGGGGGGGGGGGGGAAATCCAGGCGCAAATACATTTGCAATAACTGTCTCTGAAATGGTTTGTAAATAAATTTCGTAGTGCGGTTTTTTTTTTTTTTTTTTTTCCTTCCTGGAAATGGGAGACGAAGAGCAAGAGAAAAAAAAAATTCCTGAAAATAATAATAATAAAAAAAAATCTTTGTGTATGTAAAGTGAGTCCCCGGGATACTCTGTGAAATTCTGTGGCAAATAAAGACATTGCAAGCTGTTCTACATTATGATTTTATTTGACCATTTTATTAGAATTTCCCCTCTTAAAAGCCTCTTTGCGGTCATTGTGGTGTGGGTTTCTTCTATAGGAGTTTAAATACCCGAATGCATATCAGAAATATCATCATCCATATTCATGGGACTCACCGCAATCTGCTCTAATAGGACTGGTATTAATAGGAAACCTCCACCTTGGAGTACACGTTTGGTGTGGAGTTCATTGTATTCATCAGCGAACTGAAATTTATAGGATTTTTCTTGGCCCAGTAATCCTACTCTGAATTTGGCTCCAGATGTCTTTCGCTGTTTTCCGGTTGTAGTTAATCTTTTTGCATTTTCATGAGAACAATATATTAGTCTTCTAAAAAAAAAAAAAAAGAAAGAAAAGAATGAAACTCTAATTACACCGAGAAACGAGCTGCATTTCCATAAGTCAAGGATACCTTATACCTACAGAGCACAAATGCAAAGTCAAGTCCTTAAATTCCTGCTTAAGGAAAACAAGTTCAACTCCCAGGCACAGGGCGTAAAAGTGATTTTTCTCCCCCCCCCCCCTCTTTGCACAATGACCTTTTTCTCGCAGTGTCCGAAAGCAACGCAACGTTTTCGAGGACAAAGAAATCCCGAAGATGCCGTTGGTGATGTGGTGCATGTATTTTGTGTAAATACAACAATTCGGAAGGGTTTTGTTTGGGTTGGGGTTTGTTTTTTTTTTTTTTGGGGGGGGGTGGTGGTGTGTATGTTGGAGGTTTCCAATCTGGATGCTCTCCTGCTTTCTGATGTGGAGCGATGGGATTGTGCATATGGACGAGGGCGGGAGAAGGGGGGGGGGGACACACAAAGAGGGGGGAATAAAACCCCCAGCAGCCAAGAAACAGCACATTATATTCCCATCCATCGAGCGTGTTCTTGTAAAATTCTCATACTTGCTTTTAAATACAACCCTGTTGAATGAAAAACCCTTTGATGGTGTCTTCTGATTTTATTTGACAACGGTAGGGGAAAAAAAATGATAAACCCGCAAAAATGCTCTTTTTGCACCCATCCAAAC
The DNA here is from genome assembly GCF_011004875.1 of Balearica regulorum gibbericeps. Taxonomy (NCBI): domain Eukaryota; kingdom Metazoa; phylum Chordata; class Aves; order Gruiformes; family Gruidae; genus Balearica; species Balearica regulorum. Next base: position 2,659,824 of record NC_046212.1, read on the forward strand.
ATCCCTACGCACCCCCCCCCCCCGGCAATTAAACTCAAACCAACTTCAAGCTTTCGTGATAGACCCGTCCTGGTTACACCACGATATGATCTTGAAAGGATGTTCAGAGGCATGTTTCTCATTAAAAGAGTGGGAAAGAGAAGAAAAAAAAAAAAAAAAAAAAAGGGGGCTCGGTGGATGGCAAAACGCTTCTTTATTTTCTTATATTTATTTTTGCAAAGCCTGCGAGCTGAAAGGACGCTTGTCCCCGGCCTAAAATCTCGCCTAAGCTTTACATTGAATAAACTAGGCTTAAAGGAGGGGGGTTAAATTTTTTATTTTTTTAATTTTTTTTTTTTGGGCTGCAAAGTAAAATAGAGAAGATGAAGATAGGAGCCATCTTCCTGGCAGATGTAGCTGCACGCCGGGACCAGCCCGAGGAGGGGGTTTACCCTCCACTGGGGAAAAAAAAAAAAAAAAAAAAGCCAAAAAAAAAAAAAAAGCACCTTTCTTTAATGAGTGTTTGCCAAACCTTCCCAAGGTTAGGAAAACTAAAGAGAGGTGCAATAAGGTGAATATCGGGAGGTCAGAAGCGGCAGTTAATGCTCCGTAACAGCAGCGGCTGTCCGGACAAAAGCGGCTAGTCTAGACATTGTAATAAAGACTGCAGCACTAAACAGCTTAATTTTTCTTAATTACCCCGTCTGGCTAAAGGAAAAGACTTCCGCAGTAAATAGTAAACAAATAAGGGAGTCTTGCCCAGGGAATTTATTTTTTTTTTCTCTTCTCTTTCCCCCTCCCTCCCTTTCTCCCCCCCCCCTCCCCTTTTCCAAGGCTCCAGTTCAACTGCAGCACAATGAAACTGTAGGCCTAGTTCAAAGTTTTCGCGAGCTAAAATGGAATGCTAGTTGTAAAATCCAAGTTTATAGACCATGTGGGAGTTTACAGCAGCATTAAGCATCAGTGCCATGTAGGAAAAGGGCTGTTAATGTTCTGGGGAGGGGGGGAGAAGGGGCTGGCGGAGGATTGGGGGGGGTCACTGAAGATGCTTTGGGTACCACAATGGGGGAGAGTACAAGCAGAACAGGGTTGAGACATATGTATCTCGCCTGCCCAGTGTGCGGGGCACCTATATGGAGGGTGACATATGCGGCGGGGCGAGGGGAGGATCCGGTGCCGGGTTTTTGGGGGGCCGGCTCCCATTTAACAACAGAAAGCCCAAACTTGCCATGGTGAGGGGTTTTCCGAGGAGGGCTGGGGGATGCAGGGGTGGGAGTGAGACCCACAGGAAGAAAAATGTGAATATATGATGTCTTTGAACTTCAATAAAGTCAAGTCCATCACCTTTAACCCTTTTGTAATAAAGCGGAATCAGAGAGGGTCGCTGCTCCCCGGCCGCCCCGCCTCCAGGGAGCCGGGAGGGGGGGGTGGGGGGGGTGGTCGGGGTGGGGGGGACCCACATTTTTCCCCCGCAAAAAAAAAAAAACCCAACCTCCAATTTTGAACCCTGCGTGGCGTTTATGATGCTTAATATTTAACTCAGCCGCGCAGCATTTGATGCATTTCGAAGCAGGTTTAACACACAGGGCATACGCACTTTATTATTGTTATAAACCTTTTGATATCTTAACGCATGAAAAGTTTTTATAACTTTGTTTGGCGTAAAACTTTTACAAGTTTTTCCTTCCCCCCCCCCCCCTTTTTTTTTTTTAAATTCCCAGCACGCATTTAGGCTTTTCCATCAACTTTATTCCTACCTCGGATGTCCATCACAATAAAGCCTCCCTCATAGGCTGGGGAACTCGCTCTGTGCTCTACGCTAATGACACCCAGACTAATTACGAAGGCCCTTTCCGTGTGACGTACAAACACACCAACCCAACCTGTTTCCTATTGCTCCCTGGATTTCATACACAACATATTGGAAGCAGCTCTGGGTGACTTTGTTGTGAAATATTGCAGAGAGGGAAGGAGGCGAGGGGGCCGGCTTCTAATTGGCTTCTTGCTGGATAATAATGTTCACTTATGTTGGCTTCCATACAAAGCAAATTAATTCCATTTTGGGGGGAAAAAAAAAAAGGAAAAGAAAAAAAAAGAAAAAAGGAAAAAAGAAAAAGAAAAAAGAAAAAAGGGGGAAAATAAAAGAAAAGGGAAAAAGGAAAAGACAAGGGAAAAAGGAAAAGAAAAGAAAAAGAAGGAAGAAAAAAAAGAAGCGTGGCTGGGGGGACCTGTAAGACCTGCAAATGCTGGATTAAAGTGTCCAGAGATTCTCGTGGTGTTGGACGGGGGCTGCACAGCACCACGCCCACGCACCCACTTGCACCCCCACCCAACCCACGACCCCCCGCAGCCACTCCCGAAGGTGCCAGGGCAGGAGCACGTAAACTTGACTGTGTGATAAGGCGAAACCTCCTCGGTGGCATGTAAATAACCAACTTCAGCTGAACAACTCAGCAAGAGCGGCACACAATAGCCACGAGGGGAAATCCCTCCTTTTGACCATTTCCACTTTTCCTCACGGGTTTGACGTTGGTTTGCAACTTGGCCAGAGCTGGGATTTCGCAAAAGCCAAGAAGAAAACCAGTGGTTTTGGCAAGCGGACTCGAATCGACCATCAATTGAGCTAATCCTCGCCTGTGGATCCTAGGGTGAATTCATTTATTTGTGTCCGAGGAACTTTTATAGGAGCAATAGCTGTTCCCGACGGAGAGGCAGGGCTGGGTACAGGCAAGCAGGCAGCAATCCCCAAGTCCTGGAGCCCTCTCCCAGGGACCCTGGTGGCCCATAACTTTGGCGAAAGGCGATTAAATTGGTTCTCCTGAAGCACCGCTCTGCCGAAGGGGGACCGGCGGCGAATTTGCTGCTGAAATATTGTAAAGCCACCGGCAAAAGGAGGAGGGAGGGGAAGGGAGAGGGGGGGGGGAGAGAGGGATAAAACTTTGGGGGAGGAATTGCGGATTTGAGGCAGCGCGTTTGTAAACTTGCGATCTGGTTTTTAACACTCCCCCCCACCCCCCAAAAAAAAAAGAAATAGCCCCTAAAAATAAAACCACCACCCCCCCCAAATAAATAAACCTCCAAAAATTAAGTAGTCCCCAATAAATAAATACATCCCCTCCCCAAAATAAATCCCCCCTTAAAAAGAAATACACCCCCCCCCCCCAAAAAAAAAGGGAGGCGCAGTGGGGGGGTGGGAAGCTCAGGGCTGCGCTGCCCCTCCGCTCTCCGGGAATATATTAAAAATATGACTTATATTATTTTGCCCCAAAATGGCGGCTCATTAAGGCCTGGCTTATCCGCCTTTCATAAAGTTGGGGGATCCAGGGATGCACAGCATATGTTAGATGGAAGCACGTTTCTCTGCTTTTGATAACTTCTAAATTACAACATGAAACCACGAGAATGTGGTTTGCAACCTCATAAGGCTGCCTTTTTTTTTTTTTCTTTCCTTTTTTTTTTTTTTTTATCTGGAGTTGAGGAATTAGGCTGGAGCATATTGCTGATGGAGCCCATAAAAAAACTTTATTCATTTTGGAAGGGGAAAAAAAAAAAAGGGGGGGGTGGGGGGAAGAAGACTTAATGTAAACATTACAATTGTTTATGTGCTACAAGTAGCAAAATAAATTCGTTCGTTTTAATTGTTAAAAAGCGGCCTAATTCCTCTCTTTGAATTAAGTGATACAAGCAAATCTGCAGTCCTCTGCTTTAAAGATGTGCTTGATATAAACCGTATGTGACTGTAGAAATGACGGTTCAAATAGCCGAAACTCTCCGGGGTTTGCAAAGAGCGTGTGATTAAGGAAGCAGGAGATACTCGAGGTTAGCTCGCAGGCTGAGGACTGCAGGTACGGGAAAAAAATTCAATTTTTTTTAATTTTTTTTTTTTTTTAAAGGAGGATTACAGTGGGTTTTTAAACCAAAATTCTCTCCCCGCACATACGTTTCTCAGCACTCTCCATCTCTGCGGAGGTATCTGTGGCTGGAAGGTAGAGACCCTCAAATTTAGGCAAATATAGCAAAATAAAAAAGGTCAGGCTTTAGCTCCGCTAACTCCAGCTTCTTGCCATGCTGTAGGTGTGAAATGTGTATTTATTCGGATTAATTTTTTTTTTTTCCCCGCTCCCAATCGCTTCTTTTTCTTTCTGAAGGAGAAAAGTGAGTGTTAACCGCCCGTCCTCGCGGTGCTCTCCATATTCTGGTAAAATTGTAATTGAAACAATAATGTTTATTTTGAAGCGCTCAGCAGACCCGCGTTGCCGCTTCAAAGGCGCCTGTTAAATTATCAGCGTTTTAACAAAGTTTGAAAGAAATCATTTTCCTATCGTCATATGTGAAAAATAGGGATTCTTTGAGGTTTGCTCTTAACTTGCAGGGCAGACCCACATTTTAGCACGTCCTTCATTGTTTTCAATTTTTACCTTTCATCGTTACTCTTCGCCTCTTTCAACTTCACTTTAAAAAAAAAAAAACCAAAACCAAAAACCCAAACAAACAACCAAACTTTATAAAAGGGGCTCTGCAAAATTCACATTGCCATCAACCGCCCAGTTATTTTGCAGCCTAAAAACCTCAGGGCGGCCACCAGCATTTCCCAGACCAAAAGAAAAAAACCACCCAGCCCAACACCTTTCATTTTCCAAACGTGCAATAATCCACATTTCCAGAGCTCCCACTCTGACTTTCCCACCTCTGCTAGAAATAATTCTCTTTTTTTTTTCTTTTTTTTCTTTTTTCTTTTTTTTTTTTTTTTGAGGGGGGCGTCAATATTTAAGTTTGTTAACGCGGTTGGAAAATTAAAGGAAACATTTCAGCACTGAATAAACTCCTCCAAAATCCCCGTGTCACATCGTTGTGCTCTGTCACCCTGCCTGCTCTTGCTTATATATGAATTACACTTTCCAAATTTCGCCTTCGTGATCAAAGGGAAAGGAAAAGGGTCCAAACTCCATCCAGTACATGGGTGCTATGTTGGGGGTAGAAAAGCTTGAACACAGTTTTCAATACCACCTCAAGGAACATAATATCATTCCATAATTCTTTGACTTAAGTTACTCAGAAAGAAGGAAGCAGGGTAAGAGGGATTGTAAAGTTTGATAGATTTCTTGTGGTGATAGTTTACAGTTTCTAAGCCAACATATAAAGGCGTGGGTTTTATTTTTGCATCGCTGTTATTGTACTCCAGTGTACTTTGTCATAAATCAGAATTATTTCCGCTACAACATGGGGCATAATACCGGGCAGAAATACAAATTTAAGGTAATCATTAAAGTGTTGCTACCAAATACTTCCTCGAAGCGAAAATGAATGTTTGTCATAAAAACGTAAGAAAACTTGGTAAAAAATACAATGGGCATAAGAAGCACTTTCTACACATAACTCACGGTTAAATAATTAGATTGAAAAGGGGACAGGTAAAATATTCCGGGGAAGTCCGAGAGATGCTTTGTCTTGGAAACAGTAGACATTTATATACTCCTCGGGGTGATGGGCAGAAGAAGGGGTTTTCTGGCATCTTTTCTCCCCCCCCTCCTCATCCCCTCGTCCCTGCCTAGCAGGGTCCACGGCTTCCCTGGCATCCCGAGCGCTGATTTGGGGAGGGTTTAGGGCAATTGCTCTGTCTGTGGCGCTGGGGACAATGGGAGGACTCGGGGACAGCCCGCTCCGCGCATCCCCCCCACTCCCCCTCATCCCCCCCCCCCCCCCCGCAGAACAGCACCCGTGAAAGGAAGGGGACAAAACCCCACTTTTTTTTTGGGTTTTTTTTTTGGTGCGCCTCCGAGTTCATTGGGTAAAAAGCGCTGAACCGGCCCCCCAAAAAGGCCAGGTTGAACCCACGCGTGGAGGGGAAGGAGGGGGGGGGGGAAGCAGCTTTCTAGGAAACGCGTGGGGATGGCAGCCCGACGGCGGCGGGGGATGAACATCGGACGTGTATATGGTTCCCCTAAAAGTGTGTAAAATTCAAAGTAGGTTATTAAAGCCCTTACCACGGGTAGACTCTCTCCTTTTAAGTTTTAATAGCATTTGTTCGTATTTATTTTCTGTAATTAGAGTAAAGCATTTTTCCCAACGGGGGTTCCACTTAGGCTGATGAATTTTATTTCTCCTTCCATTAATGACCCATGTTTATCATACTTCTAATTATTTTTAACTTTAAACAATATTCGGTCTCCTGGAGACGCCTCTGTGCTGCTTCCTCACGTCAACTTGCTTTTTCCATGGCCAAAAAAACCCATCACGGTGAAGTTTCGAGATATATTCGGGTCATATTTTTATGAACGATCTGATTTTATATTTACTCAGCCCCCTTTGCTCCCGAAGATGCTGATTAGCAACTCGCTAAAACAGGCTTGAAACCCTTCAAACAGGCATCGGTAGCTTGTGCTGGCCAAAACTGGTAAACAAAACGCCTGTGAACGGTGTAAATCTTTATTTTATACTCACAACATTTACACATTCATAAAAGAGGAGGTTTCCAGCACCGTTTTTTTCTCTCTCCAGCAACCTGGATGGGGAGGTTTTGCTCGAGATGCTCTTGTGAAGCGCCTGGTTCTGCGGAGAAGCAAATTCAAATTCTTTAATGTCACGTTTGATGTGCTCCGTGCAACTCCTTCATATCTCCTTCGACAAAAGCACACGCCAGAATCCAGGGCGGGGAAAAAAAAAAAAAATTCAGGAAAACATATTTAATCTTTAGGCAGACAATACAGGAAACTATGAGGTCAAATTTTGGTGTCCCAAAAAATGCACATGTGTAACTGTTTGACTGAGCAGCATAAATTATTGGCCAGCCACATCAGCTGCAAAAATAAAGTAGAAGAGGGGGGAAAAAAAAAATCAAACCGGGGGGGAAAAAAAAAAAAAAGGCGCAATATAATACAAAATTGCATTGGTCTTTAATTTCATCACCTATAAATGAGAAAATATTGGCTCCCGTACTAAAGTTTTATTCTTTGCTTATAAATATTATGTGGAATTTTCGTTGGATATCATAAAACTGAACGATTTCTATCAAACTGTTTTAAAAAGACCTATGCAGATAACACAAATAGAGGCAATAAAGTCGCAAATAGCTTTCCAGGGGAACCAAATGGCGTCTGAAGCCTACGAAAGCTTTTACTGTGCTGGGGAAGGGGGCACACGAAATAGGATTATGCACTTTTAGGCTTTTTCGGCCTAAGATATTGAAACTTGTCCCACTTGATGCGGAGAGAAGACCCGCAAGGCTCTTGAAAGTTAAGTCGAGGGGAATTTTACAGCCCTGCTTTTGAAAATCTTTGGGAAAACAGGTTTGCAGACGTGAGAATATTTAAGCAGGACTTTGCTCTAAACCGTTACAAATCACCCCAAACGGTCAAGTTCCACTTTCTCTTCTCCAATGTACTTTTTTTTTTTTCCACGATTTTGCTCCCTTTCATTTTTTACCTCTTTTTTCTATTTCTCCCTTCTTTTTTTTTCTTTTTCTCCCCCCCCCCCTTTTTTTTTTTAATGAAAGGTGGCGTTTTCTTTTTGTTTCCCTTGAAAGTGACTCTGAACCCGTCTCTTTCTAATCGTAATGATCTTGAAATTCCCGGCTATCTCCCTTTTTATTTATTTATTCGCCATTGCCCTAATCCGCCGCTTCGCCTAAAATCAGGGTTCACCCACCAGCACTGCAACGCGCCGGGAAAAATGATGAAAAAACCCCTATAAAGCTTAATTACTACACAATTTAGAAAATAATAAAGAAAATAAAGTTGGGGGGAGGGCACGAAACCCACGAAGGTTTAAATTCCGTCGCATTTAAGGCGTCAAATCTTGCTTAGAGATTGAAAATTTAAAAGAAAACAACAACTTGAGCTGCCGTCGCAGCGAATTGCGCCACAAAAGAGAAGAGAGGAAATATTGGAGAGAAAAGTAACTTTTCTCGTGAAATCACCCCAGGAAAAAAAAAAATCAAATAAAATCCGACCAAATCGGGAAAGTTTCAGTTTGCAAAGCCTTCTGCATCATGTTTAGTGAGTCCCAGGTTGGATTTTATGTGGGTTTTTTTTTTTTTCTCCCCCCAGTAGATATTTCCCGGAGAGAAAGAGGGAGCAGACGGAGAGACAGACAGACAGACAGGAGGGGAGAAAACCCACCACACCATCGCACTCTTGCAGTTCACCATCTGAAAGTCGCTCCCTTTTCGCAAATTCGTCCCCTTTTTGCCTCTCCACGAGGAATTTTTTAAATTTTTTTTTAATTTTTTTTTCCCCCCGCACGACACCACACATGCCATTTTAGCCCAGCAACTTAAGACAGTTCGGGAATGAAAGTGGATAATTAAAAAAAGCTGTTTTCACAGAGTCAGGGAAGGCGAAGCTGCTTTGCTGCGGGGGAGAAAAAAAAAAACCCCAACCCAAACCCCACACATAAAAAAAGGAAAATAATGCAAAACTAGGGTTTCATCGTCTTTTCCTTCATTAAAAAAGCTGCTTTGGAAATCTCCAACCTGCTCTAAGGAGCTTCGGGGTTTCGGGGAAATGTCTGGCTGAAGGATCCCTGAATTATTCCCCAATTTCCCCCCCCCCCCTTCTCTTCCCACATCTCTCTCCCAGCACCAAAAGCAAAACCGAGCGCATCACCCCACCGCACCCCCTAAACCCCATCCAGCTCCCCCCCCCCCAAAACTAACCCCAAATAATTTTAATAAGAATAAAAATAACGCCCAGAAGCAGCAGCGCAGCAGCCGGCTGAGCCCAGAGGAGCTCGCCCGTGCTGGGGAGGGGGAGGAAGGCGCAGCCGGGTGGAGGAAGGAGAAGGGGGGGGGGTGTCGCTGGTTGGGTGGCAACAATTAAAAATCACAATCGGGTTTGGGGCGCAAAAAGACAATTCCGAGAAGGCACGGAAAGAAGGGCAGGGGGGGGAAGAAGGGGTGCGAGATTTTTTTTTTTTTTAATTTAAATTTTACCCGCTGCCCACTCCCCCTAATTTTTTTTTTTTAAAAGGGCTTTTTAATTATTTTTTTTTTTTAAATTGTATTTACACCCCCCACCCCCCACCCCCCCCTTTTCCTTCCCTTCTTTTGCCCCCTTTTCCACGCGTGGCTCCGTTGGTAAACAAACGGGCGGGCGGGGAAGCGGGGCGGCGGGGCTCTGCCTTTGTTCAACGTGAAGGTCCCGGCCCGGTGCTGGCAGATGTCGCTGTTGCTCCACGGTGCCGCTCCCGGTCCCGACAACTTGACCCCCGTGACGTCGTCCCCGTCTGAATCATCAAGGCCATTTTCAATCCTCATTGGCCTGGGCATCACGTGGGGGGGTGGAGGGGGGGAGAGCGATGCGTGGATAATTATGGTGCTTGATATTTTTTCCCCCTAAAAAAAAGATGTCAGCCCCTGGCTGGAGTATTCCTCCTTAAAAACCCTCTCTGAAAATGTCATGTCCCAACAATGTGACTTCTAACTCGTTTTTGATGGACTCGTTGGCCGGTACCTGTAGAGGGGAGAATTATTCCTCCAGCCAAGGGATGTACATGCAGCCTGGGAGCGATTTCAGCTGCGGAGTCATGAGGAACTGTGGAATTATCCCGTCTCTTTCCAAAAGGGACGAGGTGAATAGCGCTACCTTGTCTCTCAGCACCTATCCATCTTACCTTTCTCAGCTAGACACTTGGTGTGACCCCAAAAATACGTACAGGATCGAGCAACCTGTTGCAAGACAGCTCCCATCCTGCTCCTTCCCAACCAATGTCAAGGAAGAGAATGTTTGCTGTATGTATAACGCTGATAAAAGAGCAAAAAATGCCACAGAGACAGCCCTCTACCCCAACCAAATGCCTGAGTCTTGCCTAAATGACCATGAAGTCCCCGTTCCTAGCTACTACCGAGCGAGCCAAGGTTACCCCTCCATGGAGAAGACGTCAAACTGCAGCAATCCAAATGAGTTTGAGGCAAGTTTTGAATCCAGGGCGAGCCTGAACCCAAGGAATGAGCATCTGGAACCAGCACCACCACCTCCTCCACCTCCTCCGCCTCCCCCGGTGGCTAAAGTGAGTTTCCCCGAAAACACAAAAACAGATAATACTCAGAACACATCCACGAACGAAATTAAAACAGAAAAAAGCGCCCCAGCACCCAAAATAAGTCCTTCGGAAGCAGAGAAAGACCTGAATAAAAACACTGACACCAGCACTGACAATTCTGACAATGAAGCAAAAGGTAAGGGAATCATTCATTACCGGTAGCTAATTTCAGCAATTAGTAATCATCCATAGCTAATAAGAGCAAGAGTAATGCGAATATGCAGTAATGTGCTCTCTAGCCTGCCAACTTCTCCTCCAGAAATTGGCACAATAATGTTCTGTATTGTTGCTGTCTTTTGGAAAATATGTTCTTCCTAGAAATGTTGGTGGTTTTAAAATATATATATATATATATAAAATGTTAGAGCTGAGAAAAAGGAGCAGACGGCTATTTGAGATCTCGTCCTCTTGCTGTTTATATGGAGAAAATTTGCTGTGCATGTAGTTGTGCAAAAAAAAAAAAAAAAAAAAAAATATTGTGGTCCTGCTGCAGAATGTAATAAGATGAAGTGGCTTTGCTTTGAAATCGCAGAGATTTGGGGTTCGTTTGTTTGGGGGGATTGTTTGGGGGATTTTGTGGGGTTTTTTTAAGGTAGATGAACCTTGATTTATTTTTTTTTTTCCCCCCTCTTCATATCGCTTTCTATGCAAATGCTTTATTTCCGTGTGCTAAGTGAAATTGTCGTCTTTGGCTTTGCTCGGTGTCAAAGTGGGGTGAAAAAATTAAACTGCGTAGAGTCTTAATTTGCAGTTACAAACATCTCAGGCTGGAGTTGTGCACTGTGGCTCATTTCATGGCTTGGAAGCTCGTTGGGAGACTCAGAGAGGAAAAAGCTGCTTTTTTTTTTTTTTTTTTTTTTTTCTTTCCTGGCGAATTGAGGTCTTGTTTGCGAAGGCAAAAAAAAAAATGTTTCTGTGTGTTGAGCAGATGTTTTAAGTTTGGGATTGTCTGAAAAGAGGCTTTCATTGAACACATTTTATTTTCGCTGTAGGGATTGCATATGGCTTGAAATCTATTTGTATGTGAATATTCGGGTTGGTTTGTCTCCTGATTTGAAGCTAGGTGGATTCAGAGGCTTCTTTCAGGTCAAGAAGTGGGCATCATGTGAAGGGATGGATTGAATTTCTCTAAAAAGTTGGAGCGAAATTTCCTTGGTAGAAAATACTGCTCAGATCTAAGCAACGGGTTGCATGGTTTGCCTGTGGTATGTGGATTAAAATATCCGCCGTGTGTCAGGATCTCTGTGCTATAATTAGGGCTCCAGCAGCAGAAGGATGGCTGGGGTGTGGGGCGTTGTATGTGCATGCGGAGTTGCACGCATGTGGGTCGTGTGTGGACCCCCATGCACACACGCCTCGGGTTTGTGGCACCAGCAAAACCTATCCTCTGGCGTTCCCCCCTCCAAAATTGGCCTTTTAAAAAGCAGAACCCAGAAACACTTCTTTTTTATTATTATTTTTAATCTTTTTTTTCCCCCCTCCTTTTTTTTTTTTTTTTTTTACTATTCCACATCCAAACGGAAATTATATTATCTGACAGCTGAGTTACAATTACAGACACACATCAAAAAAAAAAAAAAAAAAAAAAGCAAAGTCAAGGTTATCAAAACCCCTGCAAACTTATCTGCAGAAAGCGCCTTCGACGCTCACGCCAAGAGAGGTTTTGGTGGGAGTTAATCCGAAAGAAAGATTATATTGGGTTGGATTTGTAATTGGGGCGGAAATAAAGAATGAACTAAATACAGATAAAGGTTTTCTTTCGCTTCAGATGTTAAATTGAAAATGGGTGCGTGGAGAAAGACGTGGTTTCCCAAATGTTTTTTTGTTGGTTTTTTTTTTGGCGTTTTAAAAGGCATTTCGTGGTGTTTGCTGTGTTTTCAAATGGTCAGATCCAATTCGGGGCGGATTTTGTTTGCTTCTGTTTCTGTTGCTTCCTGTTCAAATCTTTTATAGCTTCAATTTTCGTTTATGTTGAACCCGAATATTTTATTCGTGCAGAAGGTAAGAGCCCTTTCTCATGTAATTTAAGCATTTGGGGGTGTGTGTGTGTGTGTGTGT